>NW_027272180.1:267500-452748 GCF_040938485.1 Diadema antillarum | reverse complement strand
ACAAAATGGTGGTCTTCAAGAACTGTATGAAATATTATTTCACAAAATGTGAAGTCCAATGTTTGATTACCCATACTTTCTTCTGACTGATTAATACTTTTAAGTCTGTGTAACATACCTGTAGAAACCCTACAGCTGTACACCATATTTCACAATTTTAGTACTTTCTGTATTGGGACTTGTAAGACAATTAGTTTGGAGTTCTTATTTATTATTGAGAATCACAAATGACAAAATGCATTTCTACCTTATAAGGAGAATTATACATTGTATGTCTCTGAAATGACTATGCATTTGTGTTTGTGTTTTGTACAGGAGGCAATATTTTGTACATGTATACTTGTAAGTTGTTAATTTCATGAATATCAGTGGAATTGTGAAAAGAGGGCAAATCCTAAATATACAAAGTGAAAGTACATACCGATGTACATGTACACTGTCCCCATGTATACATGTACAAATGTAATTCATATTCAGCTCTGATTTGTGTTCCACTTGGTATTAACATCCATTCTCTGTCATGTACAGTTCATGTAAGTAACTCTGTGCGAGACGCTGGTTTGTTCCCTCAAGGTACATTAGATTTGCTTAACTTCATTGCAGGACAACAAGAAACAGAAAAAGACAAGCTGCCTCTCTTGCCCCCCCCCCCCCCCCCAATCAGAGTCAATCATACAGGAAGGATGATGGAGTTTGACAACGGTTGGAAGTACATTGTAACTCATCAACAATCCAAGTCAGATCAAGAAGTTACAGCTCTGTGAGGGAAGCACTACATTGTCTCAAGGTTCATTATGGAGATGGCAGATAAATATCGACGCCCAGGGGAGACAAAGCAGCAAGCTGCTGCAAGGATCCATAAGGATCTCTCACGAGAGCTCTTACCCACCCACAGGGAACTGCGAAGTGAGGGGGGCCGCAGGGAGTTCCATGAACTCCTAGCACTGCTGACAAACCCTGACAAGCCCTTGGATGACATTGACCATCTGGAATGGCTCCACCTGCTCATTGCAGGGGGCAAACCCTTTGAGGAGTTTGCCTCCAGTGTACGAGAATATGATGATGCCACAGCCTGTGGGTTGGTCTGGACGGCCAATTTTGTGGCGTATAGATGTCGAACATGTGGCATCACGCCGTGTATGTCAATCTGTGCTGATTGTTTCCATGGGGGAAACCATGAGGGGCATGACTTCAACATGTTCAGGAGCCTGGCTGGTGGTGCCTGTGATTGTGGAGATCCTAGTGTCATGAAGCCTGCAGGGTAAGGAATTACCATTGACACATATTACTGTTTTCAGCGTGATACATTGCCAAAGTGTTGTCTACTCAATCTCCCTTGCGAAGATGCCACTCTTGAAACAAAATCCAAGATGACATTTGCGTATTTAACTTGACTCTCAGCAATGCTGAACATTTTTAGAGCGCATTGACAAAAATAAGATGGCCGAAACAGACAAACAAAAATGCAAACTTTCATGTACAGATGTAACAGTCATAGGTATTAAGAGCAGGTCTGCGTTGTACAATTTTCTGATGCCAAATCAATTTGCAAGGAATGGAGTAGAGTATGTAATCAATTGAGAACGCAGCTACATTGTACTACCAGGACAAATATTCACTTGACCTGCTGTTCGTCTACACTATTGAAATATTTTTCATTTGTGTAGTCCATCAAATTACCTACAGCAAGTATGCTACATCTATATAACACTGGGTATCATAAGATGCAATTAACAGTGTAGTGTTGCCATTAGAAGTCCAACTCAACGAATTAGAATTATTGTATTATGAGATTTTATTACCATGAGCACTGATTTTACTCAAGTGCAGACATTTGTGTTTGCTAGGTTTTAAGTTAGAGGGGATTACTGTTACACTGGGTATTTCTGGTAAACTGGGTGATTACATGTTTTAAATCAGCCAATCTGACCTGTCATGCCTTTCTTCAAAACTGTGTTTCCAGATATTGTCACCGTCATGGAGGTGAAAAGCCAATTCGTAAGCAGCCACCAGCCAGTCTGCTGCTAATGGCAAAGGAGATTGTCCCAGCCCTTCTGAAGAGGCTGCTCCTACACATGAGACTCAACTACATACCAGGTATAAGATGCTATGAATTGTTGAACATATCATGAAATCTAAGAGATCATATATCATCGTGATTTATATAGAAATGAAACATTTAATTAATAGAGAGAGAGATAAACATACAAACAAACAGACAAAGAATGCTGGGGCATAATCTTCATTACGTTTTCAACTTCTATAGGTCATGGTTTCTCTTTTTCTAGTCATCAGTGTTGTAGACATGAGTTAAAGTTGCAATTCAAGCTTCAGAGTAGAATGTCATGGAAATACCTTCACAGTGTAAGTACTTTTTGTGCTTATTTGTAATGATGCATCATAATGAATTGTTCTGTCAATTCTGTTGCTGGAGCTACCTTGTAATAGAGGTGACTGGGTTTGAAATATAAAAACCTTTTTTTAATCTATCATTCTTTGCAGAGAATTGTGTAAAGTGATTGTCAAAACTTTGAACAATAGTAGTCTGAAGATTATTTTGGTCTCATCTGGATCAAATACTGTTTACACTGCATTGTGTGGTGTTTTGAGAAAGAGTCTCGTAAAAATACCCATAGCTGAAAAGACCAGTACTATGATACTGCTATTTCCAGACCAAGAATGTGTATGTTTTTCTTCAATAACAAAGTCTGTCACAAATATGTAATCTCTTTGAAGTCATATTGTGTTGTCATCATTCCTTCAGCGAGCCAGTATATGAGATCAGGAGACATCTTCCTGACAGCCATGCGAGAAGCCGACATCTTTCTTGACCTTTTGCACGACCTCTGTAAAATGGGTGGAGCCATGCGTCGAGTCCTAACAGAGTCACTCATGAACAAGGACCTATACTCCAAGATAATAGAAGGTAGCAACAACTTTTTTTTTTACTAATGTTGTAGGTGTTTCAAATAGAACTACAACGAAATTGCCCTCACAAATTGTCATATGCTCTGGCTGTGAATTATGTTTTGAAAATGTTTGTGAGTGTTGTAAAAATTTGCGATGTGTGGTTAACTTTGTGAACTATAAGTGTCACGCATACAATCTGGATATATTCATATGAGTGCAATGCCATAACCCTTTTGCTAACACATATGCACAATATGTCATCTGCCCACATTCTTATTTGCTATGGACAGTTAAAGACATTTGAGGCCGTCGAGTTGAATAAAGCTGGGCTAATCCAGAATGATATATATATATATTTTTTTTTTTTTAATCCTTGAATCTATATCTGTGTATGATAACGCATTTCTATTTTCTCACATTTTTCTTTTACCTTTCATATGTTTGTTTCGACTACTTTTTTCTTCTCTTTTCTTTTTGTTTGCGTTACACTGTGTAAACCTACCTGCAATATTTCAATATTCTGAACAAAGTGTGAAAGTGTACTTTTTACTCGTTGCCATATCACTTTTTGGCCATTATTTTTGAACATTCTGGTAACATAATTAATTTTGTTTTTGCATATGGTAATCTCCTGCTGTTTTTACTTTTAATTTGTTAATTTTGTATCTTTTTTTACTTATATAGATTTCACATCTTGCTTGTTTCTATGTGTTCGTTTGCTTTCTTTTTTGTTGCTGTTGTATTATGTGATTTTTACTCGCAATATGTACTATTTGTAACAGGGCTCACTTGAAAAGCAGGCCCTTGGGCCCTGAACGTGACTACCCTGTTCTTTTTTGAAATAAAACTGAATAAATAAATAAATAAATAAATATGGAACTTATTCTCTGTGTTGTAATCATGCCAGGAAGTCTCTGATGCTGATATAGCCACAAACGCTTCTTGATTTCAGGAGTAAAGTACACAAAAGAAAAACAAGTTGACTTGTGGAACCTCATTATTCTAGGCAATGTAGACAGAGCATTGTAGATAAGTGAGTACATTCAAGATTGTGGATGTCCATTTCGGTGGCTAGCATGGTATCAGGGAAGGGGGGGGGGGGGCATTTCACGAAGCATTTTGTCTGACAAAGTTGTTAGACAGATTTGCTGTCAGCCAATCAGATGCAAGGATTTCAGTAGCTTGTAACAGTTTCTCAGAAAAATATCTGACCAAAACGCTTCATGGAATGCGCCCCCGATGTATCGCAATGGTCAGTTGCAGTTTGGATGTATTGCACACCTTATTGCTGTTATACTATTATTTTTCCCCCTTTTGGATGGGGCTCAAATGGGGATCAAATGTATAATGAGGGAGACCACTGCATAGTCAATTGAAACCTTTACATGCATCATGTCAACGTTCAAGATGGTGGTTGCTCATTCATTACTTTCTCTCCATAAATATACAGAACTCCAGAATCATCGTAGCAACAATCTCTACCAGCATGCCCTTGGAGGGTTACCATCTCCAGACCAAAATGTTGTGATTGGATGTGAGTTTGTCATCATGTTTTAATCATTTGCTTTTCATATGAAATACTGTGTTACCATGCTAAGATGTACACATATAGTCCGACCTCGATTATCCGGCCACGTCGGGACCGGCGCTCATCCGGATAAACGAATTGGCCGGATATGGGAGACACAATGTTAATGTATATTAACAGCTGCCGTCCAAGCTGCCGTCCCAGTGCAGTGGCAGCTAGGCAGGTAGTGTACCCCGCAACGTCGGTGTAATCTATGCTAGCCTGCACACATAGTCCCGACAGATCACGACTGCTTACTACGATGATAATGTGGTGTGCATTTATGTTAGTTCTGTCGGGAATATTGTAGGTAAATCGTGTGAGTTTTGTAGAAATTTAAATTGAGTTTAAAGTCACTGTTTTTTCTCAATTTTTGGATGAATAAAAAAAGTCCTTCACTGGGTGAACGCGTCCAGATAATAGAGATTTCCGGATAGAAGGAGGCCGGATAATCGTAATCATAATACATAAAATTTCACTATTTCCACCATATCTATGCAATGCCTGAAGATATTTTCTTGAAATTTAGTGTATACATGTATTACCCAATTTAGATTCTCTGATGAAAGTTTGGGGTCGTGAGGTCAAAGGTCAAAAGGTCAAGTAAAAATATTAAAACTCCACTTTTTTCTCCATACCTTGGAAGTTCAAGGTATCTTCATGGAACATAGTATATATACACGTACTGACTGGCAGTGATTATCTAGAGAATTTGGGGTTCATGGGGTCAAAGGTCAGGGTCAAAGGTCAAGGGCAACACTTCAAAATTTCACTATTTCCCTCATGTTTATGCAATGCCAACAGGATTATATATTTTTTTTTTACACTTGGTGTATGCATGTATAGCCTAATAGAGATTCTCTTGAAAGTTTTTTTGAATCTTTTTTTTTTGCCTCGAAGGTCAAAAGGTCAAAGATCAAGTGAAAGTGCTGAACTAACTGTTTCCTCCATATCTCGGAAGTGGCTCAAGTTATCTTGACACTTACTACATATTTATGCATGTTCTACCTGACAGTGATTATCTTATGAATTTTAGGGTCAAAGGCCAGATGAAAATGGTAACAATTTACTATTCCATACAGAAATTGCACTTTTTCTCCATACCTTGAAAATAACTCAATGCATAAATGTATGAATGGGTCAAAGTCAAGTTAAAGTCCTTAAATGCCCAAATACATGCTCTCCTATTCATCCAATTAAACCTAGGTCAAGGAAGTTGAACATTCAACATATTTGTGACAAACATGTCATTTTAATATTTTGCCAATTTTGTGAAAATGTAATCACACATTGTCCACATGTACTATCTAGACCTATTAGGAGAATCATGCATTATGGCGGAGGCATACCAGTCGCCATAGCGACATTTCTAGTTTCCCAAAGACTTCAATGATGAAACTTAGTATGTCTTTATATGAAAAAAAAAGTACACTCTTCATTTTCAAGTATTCAAAGATGTGAAAACCATAATGAAAATAAATGCTCTTATTTACTCTGCTTTCCCCCTCAGCTACAACATATCCAGGTATCCCAAAGAACCTGAAGCATGAGACACTGTTGGAGGAACTCATCTTCTGGACGGTCATCTATCGCTTCCCTCAGAAGATGGTCACTTTTCTCCTCAATATGCTGCCTGACAATGAGTACAAGGTACTCGTGTCTGGTATTCCTTCTTATTCTCTCACAATATATCCTCCCCCACCAGCTCATCACTAGCTTTAATACCCAAAAGGCAATGCCGCCAAAAATCAGTTAAAGGGAAAATATAGCTCTCAGAATAGCGCAAAACTGATCTTCCACCGTTTGAATTTGCTTGATATATGATGACATAAATGGTATCCCGGGGTGCCAAATGAAAATTAGCCATTTTTTTTTTTATTATTATTTTTTTTTTTTTAAGGGTTGTACCCTGGGTTGCCAAAAAGTGGGAAATTATTTTGGTGCTGGAGATAGCACGCGCTAGCCAGTGCACTGCACTGCACTGAAGCACACGCTATTGCTAGCACAGTGCACTGCACTGCACTGAAGCACACGCTATTGCTAGCACAGTGTACCATGCATACATAGCATGACATGCAGTGGCATGGGAATGACTATGTACACGCACACATAGTGCATGCATTTCTCTGCGGCTGTCCTCGAGTGGACATGAGGTGGCGCTACACGTGTGATGCATCATATATCGAAAGGATCTACCAAAAACACTTGTCTTGCTGATGCAATATGCCAGGATGATGAGTCATGTTGAAGTTTTTGAGATCAAAAGTTAAGATTAATTTTGGTGGTTTTTTTTTTTTGCCTGATTTTTTTATTATTTATGATAGATTATTAAACATTATGTAGCAGTCTGTGTACACTTAAGAGCAAAAACCTGAAGACCATGTTTTATCTTTAAATTGAAGTCAGGTCTGCACAGACTCTTGTATCCTTTTGTAATTTCGTAAGGGACTTTGCTAGACAGTTTGGAACAAAAGTGTAAAAATACTTGTTACATATGCATTGTAGTCATAATGTTAAGCAATGCATCAGTGAGGGCAGTTTCACTTCTTTGGCTTCTGTGTTGCTCATATACAATACACTGATGTCTCTCCTACTCTATACGCCAAATATTTTGTGAGTTTTTAATTTTCGCAAATTTCGTGAGTCAAGTGCTATTCACGAAATTAAAGACATGCGAAAATATTGACTCTGATCCCGATGTGAATGTGACATACGCGTGTACACTTCTCCATTCAGTACAGGACTCCACGATCGTGAATTTAATCACTCGCGAAATTATTGGGAATTCCCGATTGGCGAAAATTTAGACTCACGAAATATATGGCGTATACAGTAATAACCTTGTAGATTATTCTTCAAATCTGCTCTGATTGATTTGTCACATAATTGACAACCCCTGCATGATATGAGATTTTATTGACTAGTTCAACAATATCACGTAAATAACACGACCATCTACTTAGGATGTTAACATCACAATTGGAAACTGGACCATGTCGCGTGATGAGTTGTATTTCCATTTATTTAGGATACATTTTTCTGTTTGTATGTGTTGATTTCTTTTTCCACAACCAAGAAATTTTGGTTCACCAGTTTAGTTACTTATATTGTAATGTGTAAAGGGTATAGGTGTCTTTTTTTCAGAATCTAAATCTTTGCATATACATGTGTTTAGTCTTTCTAGTTACTCCGCCAAGTTTGTTTTTGTGCAAAATAATTCAAAAAGTTGTAAACGGATTTGGATGAAACTTGTAGGAAAGGTTGAGAATGACACAAGTAACAGATGATTATATTGTGGTAGTGATCTGGAAATTTTTATGCATTTTATGAAGGATATCATATAATTTGGCAGGTAGGGTCAACGAACTTGGGAGTTCTAGCTGTGCATTTTTGAGGTTTTCATACGCACACAAAAGCGCGTGCTCTAGTTTCTGCCAGAGTGAGGCGCACTGCCGAGCTGAGGGTTGATGACGAAACAAAGGCTTCTATTGGGAAAGTGGGCTATTTTCGGCATGCATGCATGAGTGAAAATCACTGATCCCTATGGGAGAACAAGATCAGTGGTTGATAAAACCTGTTTGGTGGAGGTCTGCGCTCTCAGAGTGCTTTTCTAGTCTTAGTAATAGTGCCCAAAGTCTGCTCAGTTGTAAATGTTGTATATGTAACTTCTAGATAATACTTTTTAGGAGTCACATATTTGTATCGCATTGTAAATGTTGAAATAAAATCTCTTCCCCCAGGAACTCTTCACAAGGACGTTTGTGCAGCACTATGGCTGCATTGCTATGTCCCTGGCTGAGGAGAGATCACCAAATCTCCTGGCCAATCGTGTGGTGCACATCAGTGTACAGCTCTTTAGCAATGAGGATCTGGCGCTGCGTATGGCTGAAGAGATGCATCTCCTGGAGATCCTCATCAAGTGCGCCCTCAACCTGGTCATGAAGACAGCCATGACATGCCCCATGGCAGGTGTGTTTACTTCCCTTATTCTCCTGACACTGATGTACTCCTTCATTGAAGTCAAAGTATGATTGTTAGTAAAATGAATATGCGACATGTCACTACAAAAGTAGAAGAAAGTCAACAAACTTTGATTTCCTGATTTTTTCAGCTTTTTGAGATTCTGCAGGCTATCAAGCTTTCCAATGATATACACTTTTGGCCCACTCTATGTCCCAAAAACTAATGCAGAAGTGTGTCACCGTGCAAACATAGTTCTGAGAAAATTACATGTTCTGGATATTGGAAAATAAAGAAAAAACATCTTATTTTGAAATATTCTTTGACTGTTTTATTCAACATGAGGTGCCTTAGATAGCAAAGTTTTGATTTTTTTAAACAAATTCAAACTGAAAATGGTTTGTCATTTCAAAGTTTCATTGGTATTGTTTGATCTTTGGAAGGAGTGGACAGCAAGAGCCAGAACAAACACCAGGTGGTGAACTGTGACCATCGTATCCTGAAGGGTCAGTGCTACTGGCCAATCATCAGTGACCTCACCAACATCATCTCTCACCAGTCAGTGGCCACCAGGTTCTTTGGCAGTCAGGATCTGATGGCATTGTGGGCCAGGTTCCTGCGCTACTTCATGGGTGAGTGGGGATGTGGTAGAAGATGAAAACTTCCATTGCGTACTGTTAAATTGTTACTCCTGTGCTAGCATATTATAAGACTGCTGCTCCACATTTGATTTCAATAATAGAGATTACTAAATGCGTACAAAATGATTTTCTTTCTAGTTCCTGCTGCTCCAGTTTCCTTTGCAGTTCAGATTTTTATCCATTTTTTGACACAGGAGGATAACATTTTACATCTCATTTGAATTGAATCTTTAAAGTTTTGGTAAGAAATCAAGCATGAGTGAAGAGTAAAACATAACAAAATTGAGCGGAAGAATGATGAGCCACTGGGTGATTTCAAGTTCGGTGCTAGTGCTAGTGCTAGAGCTATCTCAGCACTAGCACGGGCGATAAAACCGAACTTGAAATCACGTCGGTGTTGGGAGTTGACCTCAAAATTATGATGTATTTCCGGTTGCTAGTGCTGGGCTCAGTGTTGAATGTCGTCTGCTGAACTGAACTCCGCTGTTTGTGTTAGCAATTTACATGCTTTACCCCCATTGACTAACACTAGCCCCTAGGGATTAACATTTTCATCATTTCAAGTTCGGTGCTGGTGTTAGCGTTGCCGTGCGAGACTCATATTCACGTCCATAATAAATGCACGTTTTACGTGCAAAGTCTATGCTAATGCAGTGGTAGCCCATGCAACGTACACGAACACTCTCGACATGGCTTTATAAATCTGAGCCTAAGAACAAAATTACGATAATTGTGTATTAAAATTGTAAGTGTAAGAAATTTGAATTGCTCACAGCTCATACTCTATGTAGATCATACAGCCGGGGGGCCTCCCAGCCCCCCCCCCCCCCCTTCAGATCTCGGCCGTCGACCGAGTGATCGTGACGAAAATTGGCACACACATTGTCTATGATGTAATCTACGGTACCACAAAGTTAAATTTTCAAAAAAATTATCATTTATGCTAATTTATGCTAATTTATGCATAATAATGCATGAAATCAGACAATTTGGTATAAATCACTAAATAAAGGTCAAAATGGGCACATTTTTTGTGTAAGTATTCTTTTTAGTGTCCTGAGCAAATATAAGGGGAAAAAATTGCGGCATCAGAAAAAATTTCTGAAGTATTTTACTGTTTTTTGAATTTTTTATGTATTGCTTTATTTTTTTGACTTTATGTTTTTCATTGTTTTTTTTGTTTTTTTTATGAAACTTGTCCGCGACATTGTTCCGAACAAGAAAATATGCTATTAGTTGATTTCAATCAATAAAACCCCCAAATAATCATGCTTTTATGAAATTTGCCTGTAGGCACAGTTTGCATTGAAATTGTACACAAATTCACGTTTTTGAGCAAATTTTGTTCTGACATGCACGTACATATTTATGCGCAACTTCAGAACCGCGCGCCCGGGCATCGCCAATTTGGTGTCAAAAGATGCGGGAGACTCAAAAGAAAAAAGTCATGAAACGTCGCGGCGATAGCTTTTCGCGCGGAACATCAAGGGGGGGCCTCGGAGCCCCCCCCCCCGGCCTAGTTAGGGTTAAAGGCAATGTTACATATTCTTTGGAAAGCCTTGATGTTCTGTGTTGTTGGTGTTCTGGTTCAAAAGTCATGCCATTGAAATTTTCAATCATTCTTTTTTTAATGTTCAGGAATGAACCTGAATGTGAGAGAGCTCAACCAGCATGTGGAGTTTGAGTCCAATACCTACTCAACGGCTTTCTCTGCTGAGATTGAGGCTTGCTCTGCTCCAATGTGGCAGATGGCGGTTCATTGTAAAGATCCTGTAAGTACACATGCAGTCATAGAAATAAGTTTGGGTCATGTTGACTCTGACTCATCTATTCCATGAGGAGATATTTGCTTACTTATCTTCGTACAATTCCAAGAATTTGTTTCTATTTTGTTTTTGAATATTTCTAGATATTTCTAAATATTTTTGCAAGTCTTTTCCATTTTTCAAAAAGGTTGATAAGGTTTGAAATATATTTTGTTTATCTATGTATCATTTTTTGAGAGGAGGATGTAAACTGATAGTCAAAACCTTAGACAGTAAGATCATAAGATCATTTTGACTTAGGTAGGATCAAATATGAGATAATTGCCTACCATAATTGATTGAATATTCCCAAAGTACCAAACTAAGTGGTCTGTCAGCTACAGCACTCCTATGAATAACACCAGCAGTTTATTGATGCTTGTTTCCTCAACCAAAAGAATGCCACCAAGTTCACCAAGGGCATGCTGGAGGCGTGTCTGAAGGAGCTCTGCCATTGGGTGGCTGACTGTAGGTTGCCTAGGAAGCTCCACCCCCTCCAGGTGTCCTTCCACCTTCCTCTCCTTCGCTACTTCACCATCTTTCTTAGCCAGGTAACGTTTGTCTCTTGGGCTGTATTCACTAATATTGACCTAAATGCAGTGCTTGGATACCTCCCTATCTTCACATTTCTCTTCCGCTGTTGCTGAAATTGATAAAGATTTTCTTTTTCTTTTTTAAAGGCATCTGCTCCAGATCTTGTAGATAAATGATATTTTGTAGAAATGATAGATAAAATACGTGTGGTATGCTACATGATGTGTAGAAATACTAATTAAATTGGTGCAAAGTTTATCAAAAGTCACTTTTGCTTAGAGTGAGATTTTCTGGCCATAACTTTGGAATGTCCAGTGATGAAATAATTTGGTAGAAGGCTAGAAATGACTGAACACTTACATGTATGCACAGTACACCAAATGAT
The DNA here is from genome assembly GCF_040938485.1 of Diadema antillarum. Taxonomy (NCBI): domain Eukaryota; kingdom Metazoa; phylum Echinodermata; class Echinoidea; order Diadematoida; family Diadematidae; genus Diadema; species Diadema antillarum. The sequence continues at coordinate 440,946 of NW_027272180.1, read as the reverse complement.
GGATGACAAGCCAAAGATCACTTGGATGCCAGAATATATGTCATAACTTGTGCTACAAACTCTAGTGATGATATTTGATACGGTGGATGGGACTAAAGGCAGAACAATTTCTGTGTGCAAGGAGGGTCAAAGGTCCTTAAGAACGATGAACTTCACCAAAATGTGAACTAAAGGCCACTAATTTGTGGCAAAATGTTATACTTGCACAAGGATACTGAGGCCTCCCATTCGACTACACGCTTTAGTTGAGTTGCTGTTATACAGATGATGAAGATGTTTTCATTGTTGCTCTGAATATTGTTGTTGTCATGCTGATGAGGATCATGAGATTTCTGGTATTGACAAAAATGTTTATATAGTAAAAGTGGAAATAGCTGGAATGATATCATCTATGTTGTTATCTGGTGCTTTTATCAGCATCATGACATGAGTTTTCAATTTTTGCAACAGTTTCATATGAACCCATACTTGTTTGTGTGTCTTTGTGGCATCAGGCTGTTAACATCCAAGGACTGGACTTTGATAAATTCAAGTTAGACAAAGAGCTGCTGACAAGACTCATGATGTTCCCTCTTCAGATACAAGTAAGAGACCAAGAAATTATCTTTACCGTGTGAAGTTCTACTTGATTGATTTCCTACTTCTCAAATGAGAACATATCAAGTGCAGTATGATAAGATAGTGAATAACATGCTGAGCATCAATGTAAATGGTCAATATGAGGTTGTGTGAATGTGTGGAAGGGAAAAAGATCATAGGACACACATGTAAGCAAGCTTGTTTAACTGCACATCCTGTTATGAATGTAATCTTTGCAAGATTACAGCCAAGGAATTGACATGTATTGACAGATCAAAATGTATAATAAGTGACGGAAGTTGAAGAATAATTCTAGAGTACAATAAACCTTTTTGTTTGCCTTCTTTACTTCTCATGTGAAATGACTTATGATGTAAAGCATGTCACACATTGTACATCACACTGAATCTACAATACCATGTAAACAGTGATTTTTACTTGTGTCCCTGTCATTAGCATTGATTAGATTTAACTAGTGTATGCCAAAGCGTGATAGCATGATGAAATGCACCATCTCAGTGAGTGAATGGATGTGATGTTGTGTAGTGCTCAGTCACTACAGGTTTAATTCCGATGAGCAGGGTGTTATTAAAGTGCTTTCAACATCACAACTGTATCAAAAGCTCCAATATGATGCAAAAATGATTAGTATTGTTATGATAATTGTTCAAAAAATTTTCATCATTTTGGTTATTATTGTCTATAGAAATAATGATGTTATTGCTGTTGTTGTTCTATCAGTCTTCCATACTTTTGCTTTAGTAGAGAAATACAATGTTTGCAGATCTTGGGTCGTATGATATGAAAGTGGTAAATAAAAATGACTATCTTCCTTGCACAGGCCAAGCTAAGTGAGATCTTCTGTGGCATGTGGGTGAGGAATGGGGTACAAATGAAGTGTCAAGCCATGACCTATCTCCAGTGCCACTTCTGTGCTTCCATGGGAGATCTTGATCTCTACTTCATTCAGGTGAGCAATGTTTATCATAAATGTCATAATAATGCATTTTTCTTGTTGAGTGCATGTCACGTTTGTAGCCTGTTTGCACTCAGACATCTCAGAAATAAAGGAAACACAATAATGAAATATGACTTATGTATGATATAAAATGTATATTTATATTTAGATTTGAATTGTTGCATCTAAATCCTTGATACTTTCTGGCAGAGCATTTCAAAAGTGAAATCAGATCAGATCAGATTCATCTTTTTTATTGGTCTATGATGGGACATAGAAATTTTGTTTCCATTGACATTTGTACAATAATCATGACAATAAAAAAACACATCTCACATCACTATTACTTATACCCGTAACTAAAGAGAGGCAGCCATAGAGAAAAGTGTTCATCATAGAAAATTCAGCTGGAACAGTGAAAGTGATAAAGAGGTTTCTGCTTGTAAACTTGCAGTCTTCTTCATCCCCCTCTTTCTAAGTGTCTCCCAAAAAGACCCAGTAGTTTACATTCTTTTTGCATCAGTTTTCCAATCTCTCAGGTTTGCTTGAAAGCCTACTATAGTGTGAATGAAGGAGAGACCTTTTCTGTTTCCAGGTCACAGAGGATGAAAAAGTTTTACTGAGGAAATGCTATTTTAAAATCATCTCAGGAATTATGATTTTGTGGCATAACTGTGATTCTTGTGCATTATATTGTTGAACCTGTACAATTAAAGGACAAGTTCACCTTCATAAACATAAGGATTGAGAGAATGTAGCAATTTTAGTAGAACACATCATTGAAAGTTTGAGGAAAATCGGACAATCCGTTCAAAAGTTATGAATTTTTGAAGTTTTTGTGCAGTAACCGCTGGATGAGAAGACTACTGCAGTGTGTGAAAAACTTAGATGTCACATGCGTACAACAATATAAGGAAAATATAAAGAGAATTTCACAAAATTTCATCTTATGAAAAAAGTACACATTCCCCCGACTCGTTACCGACAAATGTTATGGGTAATATTATTCCCCCTGCCTTTAGAAAGAGGCAAGTCAAGTGCTCTTTTATTATGCGAAAAAAGTGAAAATATGTTGAATTTTCTTTATATTTTCTTTATACTGTTGTACGCATATGACTCACAAGCTGTAGTAGTCTCCTCATCCAGCGGTTCCAACACAAAAATTTTAAAAATTCATAACTTTTGCATCGATTGTCCAATTTTCCTCAAACTTTCACGGATGTGTTCTACTAATATTGTTGCATTCTCTCAATCCTTATGTTTATGAAGGTGAACTTGTCCTTTAAGGTACTGAGAGAGCACCTCTGCACAGATGTCTACAATGAAACCCTCTGATATGAATGGTCAGCTTTGTCCTGTTAATGAAATTACCAACCTCTTCAAGCATTTTGCTCCACCACAAGGAGTTGAGTTTTTAAAAAACTGCTTTCTTGTTCCCTTGTCATTCATTCATTCTAGTTTTGTAGTTTAATAAACATTTCGAATGAAAAGTAGATAATGAGATGTAAATAAATTTGTTTGTCTTTTTTGCAGGTGTGTGCTTCACTTCTTGACCCAGACTTTGTTATCAAGACCATATTTGAAAGGTTGGTGAATCATTGATAACTTTAATATTTGGATGTTATGCTTTGTTGGCACCATGTCTCGTGGTTAAATTCAGTACCTTTGGAGGCATTCCCTAGGAGGTTTTGAGCACACTGGCAATATATTTTGTTTCCTGTTGCGCCATGTATTTCATGAAGAGCTCTTTGTGTTGATGTTTGTAGTTCTTTTTCAAGTGAACATGGATTTTTATCTTGAGATAAACAACAAAAACAAATGCATGAACAGAACACCCAAAACCAAAGCATACATAATTAATTTGAGTGCATCCTACCATGATTTTAACTCATATACAAGCTCTGGCATTTTTTCAATCTTCATTGGCTTGGTGATGTACCATGTGCTGTGATTTTATTTTGTTTTCTGTGTAACTGTAGGTTTCAAGTGCTGGATTGGTTCTCCATGGATCCTGCCAGATCCTCAAGTCACCTAGAACCAGACCGTGTTATGCCAATGATAGAGGGAGCTCTTCAGCACATTGCAATGCTTGTCAGCATCAGAACACACCTTGGTGAGTCAGCCTCTTGTTCACATTTCCTAGTTTGTACTTAAATGCAACTCTATTTTTGTCTTTAATGTCAGTTAGATGCAAGATGTTTTAGTTATGCTGCATATTGTATATACAATGACCGCATAGGGCAACTGCCGGTACTCAGCAATGCCTTCATCTCTCTCTTGAGTGTATTAAAAGCTAGTCCGATTTCTCTCGTGAGGTTATTGCAAGGTACCTAGCAACATTGTGCTAAATGCTTTCTTCTTGTTTCATATCAATGTAGTTGCCAGGAGTGTTGTCCAATTTTACAAGTGTTATGAAGGTTGACCCTAGTCGTATTGACTTTCTTGTGTAATCTTCCACGTACTGTTTTAAAGGTGTAGCATTATTCTTTCGTTTGTTCTTTCTGACCTTTCACCTCTTGAATTGTTAACTGTGGCAGGTATGACTGAGAGTGAGTTGATGCGAGACGAGATGGTGAGCCTTCTGTGTATGCAAGATCGCACCCACAGCCAGCTCCAGGAAAAGATATCCTTTCCTCACCATAGTATCTCAGCCATTTGTTTGTACAGTATATGGGCAGTGGTTGCTGTGCTGTACACTGATTTTGCTTTTCTGTTAGAACACAAATCTATCTACAATAATTATCTTGTATGAGGTTTCTGTGTTTCTGTTGTAAACATGAAATTGTTTACGTCACTCACCAAGTTCAGATGCATGAAAGAGTAATTAAGTCAGAGCTCAGAAAGCGTTACTTCTATGTGTATTATGGCCATTTCGCCCATGTGCATGACTTGTACTGAGTGGCACGGCTTTGCAACTCTTAAATTCTGATACAGCATTAATATTCTGGTGACTTCACAGCATGGAGAAGAATTTAGTGTTCTGAGGTATGCAATAGTAAAGTAGAAAGAGCTCATATGAAAACAAATGCTTGTCCTTAATGCCACCATTTAACACATCCCAGAGAAGACTGGCTTGATAAATCCAGACAACAACTTTGATGAGCTGCTTACAGAGGTAAGCCATCCTGATGAGTTAATTGTGTACATGGCAGGGTTGTTATAATACTGACACTAGATTGTCATAATTTGATTAAAATCGGAGGGGTGTGCATATATTATTTTGTTATTGCAGTAATTTCTTGTAGAGTATGGTTCATGACATAAGCTTGATGGACTACTTGTTTTTTTGTGATATCATGGTCTTATCCCATTGCTATAAAGTGAAATTGGTTTCTATACATTCTGACATTCTAAAGTTTGCTAGGTGTTTTTGATAGCAGCATGTGTATGCAACTGAAGACGTGGAAAAGGAGCAGTTCTGAATTTTCATAGCTGATGGTTATCAATCAACTTTGGGGTTTAATACCCTAATGCATGAGACCCACCCACATTTTTTTTACCATCAGTTTATTTAGTGTATTAATATGTGTATGCAATAAAACAGTTATTTAGTAATAGTAGAAGGGATTGAAATAAACGGGGGTTTGGAAGAACTGAGGTAAATGTGTATCCATAATCTGGCCAGGAATATTTTGCCGTGGAGACATATTCTTAATTAGTATTCAATCCACCCCCATCCTTTTTCACAGGTTGCTGATTACAGAGACCCCCTTACTGACCTGGATGGTGTCCAGCAGGGCCAGTACTCACCCAAGGCCACCGTGTGGCAGAAGGAGTTTGACCCCCTGCGGACCATGCTAAGGTCCATGCAGAGAAAGGACTTCCAGGGGGCGCTAGACAGATACACAGACCAGTGAGTTTGCTGCTCAGCTGGTCACAAATCAAATGCCAATTCTTACAAGGGATAAAAAAACTATCAGTTATCTATTGGCTTTGATCAAAATACAATGATGGTTTGCATGGCCCTTTTATAGTGACTTTAAACCATTATAGGAGAAAACACAAAATATAGAACAAACCAATGTTGCAACAGTTTATGTAACAGTTCCATGTAAAAAATGCAAATACAGACAAGTTTTAGTGGAAACAGCAGCGAAATATGTGTATATTTCTTTTTTTTTTGGATAATCTAAGGATTATGATTGTAATTATTGTGGTTTTAGTAACGTTGCAGTGTACCTTTAATGCCTATAATTGTATAGCCAATATTATAGTGCCAATTAGGGAAAGAATTTTTCATAATTTGCTATTTTTTCATAAAGCCCAATGTAAGTGGAGGAAGATGACTGGATCTAAATGGCTATTGTCTTTTGGCCATCAAGTTGTCTTTTATGAATATGTATTAGAGTTTAATTCCAAGACTCTATTTGGACAAAAAACTTTGTAATCATTATTGCTTTAATTGTTCCCAATCCAAAGGTTAGTGTAGATTGCATAAACTCTCGCCTTCAAGACACTCTTGTGACAAGTAACTTTACTGCTGTTATTCCAAATGTGACTCCGGTCAAAAATCTCCTTTTGCTGTCCTTAACTATGCCGTCTCATCAAACTTCCCGATCATCATTCTTTATTGTACAGACTATAATTTTCTAGTGGAAACAGCCACAGCTCTTCTTTTTTATCCCATTTACCACTGATATCTTTCCAGTTTTTAGTGCATTGCTTCTGAATTTTGGTCTGTTTATCCATTGGTCTCGAGAGGTTGAGACACAATCAAGAATTATTAATTTTCTATTTATTTGTTTATTTATTTATTTATGTATTTATTTATTTATTCTATTTTATTTCTATTTTTATTTCTGATTAACTAGTATCAGTGTTGACATATTTACTGATATTTGTCAATTCATTTTACCATTCATTCTATATGTCAAATTAGTGCAGTCATTAATGTTGTGAGGAAATGTATCTGTCCTTACCAACCTCCAGCCTAAAGCAGTCAGGACGCTACCGGGGCACCACCCACCCATGGCCCCCATACCAGGCCCTGAAGCCAATCAAACCAGTCTACAAGGATCTGAGGAAGCTTCTCCACTCCAGGGTCCTCCATGCAGCAATCTTCACTATACTTCATAAAGTGAGTCAATCTGTCATCAGTCCACATCCTGTCTTCAAATCCTTGCAGCTCATTCTTTGTGTGGTATCAATGAGAAAACTTCTCAAAGTGCCATGTCACTCCATGTCCTAGTTGTGTTTAATAAAATGAGTAAAAGCAAACAGACAGAATTGTTTTGTTCCATCAACATTAACATAACACTCGAAAAGCACTCTGAGAGTGCAGACCTCCACCAAATCTCCTTATAAACTCATGCTGAAGATCACCCTTATTTCCCAATGATAAAGAAGCCTTTCTGCTGTGTCTCAGAGTCTTAGACAATGACAGTTGAAAAAAGTCTACCTCATGCATCAGCAGTGCTTGCTGGGCGCTCAGTGCGCATATGCACACCTCAAATTCGCGCAGCTTGAGCTCTCTCATTTGTTGGCCCTATCTTAATTTGCCAATGATGGTCCTTCAAAAAAATTTATGAAAAAAAGTATCCTGGATCCAGATGGTTGTCTGGATCACTGTAACCAAAATTGCCATCTGTTCTTTCTGTCATCACCTTTTCCAGTAAGTTTCATTCAAATCCATTCAAAACTATTTGGACTTATTTTGGAAACAAACAGACAGACAAATGCTGATAAAACAATAATCCTCTTGGCAGAGGTAAGAAAGTTATAACATTTTGATGATCCTATGTTTTCATGAAACAGTGACATTTGTTACAGCCACATTATTCCCAGAAAAGTTGATGTCATCACTTTCAAAGCTATTCTCCAATTGGTATACAACTTGAATATGAAGTGGTACTGCACTCTACGTCTGGTCAACAGGACTTACATGAAAACCACAAAGAAAATTGTGTCACAAATATCCAAACTGCTTCTTCAGCTGTGCTTGACAGGAAGGCAATCACTGTTATGAGGGGATAGGTGGTGAAAGGGGCATGATATCACCCCAGAGCTAATACCTGGGATTATTCGCCTGTCAGGACTGAAGAAGGGACTTTGAAGAGTCTTGAAGTAGTTCTCCTAGTGATGTCCGGTTGACAACATTTAACAAGTTATTCAACTCAACAACTTCCTGGATGAGTTAAAATTTACATTGATATTTGTGACTTAAGGTCAAATTTACCTTTTGCAGGAAGTAGCCATCATGATTTATGTCTTCCTTGCTTGGTTCCTGTTCCAGCATCAGCGGGATATCGAAATGAGAAAAAGACAATATCTTTAAGTGTAATTTGCTACATGACTATGGTAGAGACCACAGTGAATAGAAGTATCGTATAATCATAATTTTGTCTTGTATACTCAATTTCCAGCAGTTGATATGTCTCCATAGGGATGTAATATTTTTGTCTTATCCACTCCTCATTCAGTGTATATAAAGGAAATGAGTGATTTTTTAAAACAATGTGGTTTATTATTCAAATGATTTCTGTCTCTCCTTTGATTCTGCAGGCAGTGCAAGACAAGAACATCAGTGACTCAGTACTATGTTTGTGCATCACCTTGCTGAGGTTAGGTTTGCAGTGCTCAGTGGACTATCAGGTGAGATTAAGAGATTGATAGGAAAAGAATTTGCTCACACCAAGATAGTTTGCTATTGTCTCTCACAATCTGGTCTGTGGGTCACAACATTAGTTCTATCATTCATTAGGTATCGTGTGTTGGTAACAGTATTTGCCTTCATCAGATCCCAGAATACTTTTTGGTGAAACACATTTTTTTTTTCTAGTTATGTGCAATAATCAAAATCTGTCATGCATACAGGGCAAATGGAAACAAACAAGTATCATTTTATGAAAATTACCCACAGTGACTATAACTTTTGTTTTATAACCAAAAAATAAGAGGATATATATGTATAATAATGATTGTCACATGGGCGGGCTCAAATCACGAAATGATAACACTCGTGCCATTCACCTTAACATATGTACAGTTTATTAAAACGAATTGTGACAAAATATACATAGTTTAACCAAAATAATGAGCTTGTGACACCCAGAAAGCACAAAGCACAACAAGCCAAGTTTCAACCAAAAATGAATTAAATTATGACATCATACGTGGAATACAAATTGGGTTTCAAAAAAAAAATTGTTCAACTGTCTTGCCTATGTCCCACAACTGTCTCGTCGTAAACGGAATCCCGTGCTTTGTCCGGTTTCACGTCCAGAAATTCTATTTCTGAGTGTAAATTCTCACCCATCTCACATTTATCCATTGTCACTCTATGATTTAACAAACCTCACTTGTATGCTTTAACTGCTCATACCACCTGTCGCACTGATCCTGGAATGATCAGTCACCATGACAATTGCATTCATCTTTTATTGTATTATTAAACACCGTCTCCACTACCGGTGGGATCCTGTAATGATCCACATTATTTTACCACGTAGCATTGTACATTCCTACCAAGTGTCCAACCATGTTTACATCTGTTTTTTTGTTTGTTTGTTTTTCATCCATGGACTCTGTACATGTGCTTTGATAGCCATTCATATTACTCCGTCCATACGTACTCCTGGGAGATACACAATGAAATGAACTTGTTGGGCTGGGGAAACCCCAAAAAAGTATGCACCAGTAGTGGCATTATAAGATAAATATAATTTCATTCTCACTGTGACAACTACATTGTATACAATCTAGTGCCTCCTAGGACCTTTCCTTTCCAAAGCATCTTAAGGATTCAGTATACAAAAAGACTTGAAGCAACATCTTCAGGGCACTGCTGGACTGGAGCTATTTTATGTGTCTCAGTACGCATACCTAATTATTGACATGCAAAATAGTTAAAGTCTCAGTCATCAATGGCACAGTACACATAGCATTGCCACCTGGTTTACACCTTTTCTCTCTTGCTCTCTCTCTCTCTCTCTTTTCCTTACTCTCTGTCTCCCTCTTTCTGCACATACACATAATGACTTGCCTAATTGATTGACTGATATCACAGCATTAGCCTAATGTACACGAATTTGACTGGAGAAATGCATTTTCAATGTGACAATGATGTACACATAATATCGAACACCAACACCAGATGTGAGCTCAGACTTGCATACTATACTGTAAGCACCTAAATCATTCATCCTTTTCCTATTTTTATGTGAGATGTCTCAATGTGATGGTAATAATAATCTTCAACCTTGACTCAATCTGTTCATGCACTTTTAGATTGAGAAATGAAAGATACACTGAAACCTGATCTGACAGTGAAACAATATTCCTGAAAAAAAATTGCCAGAAATTGCACATAATTATCAATTTAAGTGGAATTTGCCTATATTACATGAACTGAAGAGAATGGTAAATCACCATGTTTACACTGATTTGTTTATTCTACTTGCCTTATTGCAATACATTCAGTTTCCTAGTGTGAAGCCAACCTGCCAGTCGCCACCAGTAGACAGTGATATGTCAACGTGGTTTGATTCATCATCGCTCCTAGCAAACCTTGTTCATACCATCTCCTCAATGAAGATTGTCCCTCAGGTTTCACAGAGCAAGAAGGCAAACAAGGTGAGGTCAGAAATGTGATCTAGGAGGACAACCTCAGACCTCTCACCATTCTGAATTTGGAGGAAAGAATGTGAATTTTGATCATTCCCAGCTCTTGTTTCAACAGGAGTTTGCTGTTTTTCTTGATAATTCTGCTACACACTTCTATGGGACCTGCTCTTTCTTTCCTCCTTTTGAGCCAAGTCCCTATTTTTCAGTCAGAAAGGTTGGGAGGTCTGCAACCTTGCAAAGAGTGTTGTTACATATATGGCAATTACACCTGTGACATCAAGTGACTATTACTGCCCTTTTACTGGAAATCAATTTTCAACTTTTTTTTGCTGAGTTTTTAGCAACTAAGGGTAGTGTGTGTTTATGATACGTTGTTGAGAAGTTGAAGTTGAAGAATGTACTTCAACATATCAGTAGGGAAGATTTTACTTATTCAGCAATGACTTTGTAGTTGAATGAGTTGCCGTAAATGATGGAAATTGTGGTACATCTGTAAAGATTATCAATAGAGGAAGCTTTGACTTTTGATTTACTTCAAGTCAACTAAAGGTCCCCAAAACAGCAGACGGCCCCCTTGTATTCTTGAGATGCTTGGTATGCTACATAAAAAGGTTTGCAATGATTGCAAGTTGCAATATTCGTCTTCTTACGGTGATAATGTCTATGCTCACAGTTGATTGATTCCTGCCTGCCATCAGCCATAGTACAGGTACTGCAATCAGATGGAGTGTACAAGCGAGGAGTTCAAGAGATGGAATCACAACCGTCTTATTTACTTTGAATCCATGCTTGATGCCACCACTCAAAAATATTTGAAGTATGTGCTAAACTGGATCTGCCCCACAGATAGGAAGACAATTGATGCATGTCTCATTGCATAATGACTAGTCATTCTCTGAGGAAGATATGTGTTTCTGATGGTAATTACTTTTTGGCATCAGTACTTATAAGAAATGAGCGTTACATAATGGTAAGGACTTGGGAATGCCCAAATAGAAATTGAGCAAAGACTGATGAAAAGAAAAGATACTTCGCATGTTTGGACACTAATCTGACATATCTAATTGTAAAGAACTATGTACTCTATCAGTTTAATTTGTTAGAATTAATCAGAAAAGTGGTGAAGTCAGCTTTCCAGGAGGGTACAGTTTCGAGTACTTTCACAACACAGCAGATTTGCACTTTTGCACATATTTCTGGATTAGACTGATTTTTGTTTAAATACTCTATCATTATGTCAAATTTCTTCTCATTAGAAGAATAAGCGAGCAAAATATATCTGATATTATGTTAGAATTCAAAATGAATCTTCAGATTGCTCAGAAAGATGATGGCATCAAAGACACAACCTGTGGAAGTCTTTTGTGCATCCTTAGAAAACTTACAGCTGTATGAATGATTATGGCCAGTTGACATTCCATCTCTTGAACCTCCTTGGTACAAGAAGGTAATGACGGAGGCCTCAGTGGCTGGTTTTTACCTCCTTGTGATAACACAAAACTTTATGTCTAGTTTGAAACATTGCTGTGTTGTCCTCTCACACAGGCCCCTGCAGGAGATCTGGCTGGAGATGCAGACTCCCTGCTACAGCAGATACTTGACCAGGAGCTGACCTCCCTCCTGGGTGTCCCACCAGGAGGCCTGACGGTCACCCAGGTCTCTCTGACCGGAGCAGCAGCCCTTGCCAATGACATAGAGATGATGGACGAGGACACAGAGGAAGAAGATGATGATGAAGAAGAAAACGAGGAGGAAGAAGAGGAAGAGGAGGAAGAAGAGGAAGAGGAAGGACAAGGGAATGATGACAATATTGTCATTCATTATGAGGAACAAGGTGAGAGCTCTTCTTCATCCATCTTGTTTTCTTTTCTTTTGTTTTAGTTCTAAAACTGTTCGCTTTCAATGAGTAAGATCACATGTTTGACGTCTGTTGTACTGAACTAAATGGTAAAGAACTATAAAATAATGTCATTGATAGTGATTTAAACTCAAAATTATATTGAATCGTGTGTGACACAAATTACAGAGTGATTAAAAAGGTGCCATGATATTCATAATGGTTTGAAGTTCAAAATTTGAACATGGTTTGATGTTCAAAGTAGTTTGATACAGTATGTTTGGAAGTGTTATTACCTCCGCGAAGGGGGGAGGTTATGTTTTCGTTACCGTTGGTTTGTTTGTTTGTTTGTTTGTTTGTTCGTTGGTTAGTTAGTTTGTCTGTGTGCAAAATAACTCAAAAAGTAGTTTACGGATTTGGTTGAAACTTACAGGAAAGGTTGAGAGTGACACAAGTAACAAACGATTAAATTTTGATAGTGATCCGAGAATTTTGGGGGAATTTATGAGGGATTTTTGATATTTTGACAGGTAGGGTCAATGAACTTGGGAGTTCAAGCTGCGCATTTTTGAGGTTTTAAACGTGCACTAAAATGCGTGCTCTAGTTTCTGCTGGCGCGAGGCGCGCCGCGCAGCAAAGGGATTATGACGTAACAAAGGCTTCGATATTGGGAAATCGGGCGATTTTTCAGCATGTATACCTATGGGTGGGAATCACTGCTCTCTATGGAAGAGCCCAAATAGCTTTTCCCCAGTGGTGCAGAGGAGAAAAATTCTCTTTGGGAAGAGCAAGATTATTGCTGAAAAGTAGTTGCTTGGCGGAGGTCTGCGCTCTCAGAGTGCTTTTCTAGTTAATGTGATGTATTTGTTTTGAAGAGATACACTGTAAGTTATTTAAGTTATTTAAATGAAAGTACAAAGAGAAGGAATGGGAAAGGAGAGAGATTGATAGCAAGAAAGAGACAGAGAAGGGAAGAAAGAATAGGAAACCTGTAAGTAATCCTAGGGAGACTTTACCACTAGAGTAATCAACATCATATCTATGGCAGAAGAAGGAAGTAATCTACTATGGTCAAGCATGGTGAAATATATTGAAACTGTTTTACTAGATGATGATACATGTACTGCTTGTGAGTAATCTGACTGTGCTGAAAGCATTGCACAAATTTCTTCTCTCTGTGGTAGAAATGAGTGAGGATGAAGCAGCTAGCGAGGACTTCCAGGGGTCTGACAACGAAGTCCTGCATGAGGGTGGGCAGAGTGTTCAAAGTGCAATAGAATATGTGATGGAGCAAGTCATTGACCAGGGCCTGACACATCCCTTGGACGAGGAGGAGGTCAATGAGGACCAACCTGGTATGGTTTTAATGACTGTAATGATCAGAGTGGCCATTCCTAATCAACTTCTCAATAAACACTTGTTTCCTCGGCAGGGCTTTTTGTTGATGAAATTCTTAGCCGTATAAGCAGCAAACAAAATACAATTTTTTAAATGTATTATGTAGAATGTAATGTTACTGTTAGATTGGAATGGATCACATATATACATATATATATATATATATGTATATATACAGTACTCTCCGTGTAATCGGGTATCGCTTAAACGGGTACTCCGCTTTATTGGGTAGTAATTTCGAAATCAGTTCCAATGCACATTAAAATTACCTGATAATCGGGTTGCCTCTCCGCATAAACGGGTTAATACTTTTCTTCTTATCTAATTTCTACCCACATTTTATAGCACATATAACACTTTAAGAAATCATGAATGTCAAATTTTCCGCGGCTAATCGCCTTCTCTGCTTAATCTGCAAAGAAGACCGAATACATGTACTAGTACCTTGTACCGATTTGATACATGTAAACAAACAATACACATGTAGCTGGCACTCACAACTGCATAGACAGACAGGAGTTGAACACACTTGCGCTCCTCCCTTGCTCCGCAACAATTTATACGAGAAATTTTGAAGAAAAAAAAAAACGAAAAATGAAAAACAGGCCATGCAACAGCTCCACACCGGTAATTTCACTTTTCCCCAGTGCACGCAAAGAGACGTGTTTATTTCAGAAAACGCCTGCGTGTTTAATATCGAGGAGTCTGTAGTCAAACGACAAGGTTTCTGAAGACATATTTGTCCATAGAAAGAGTGTAAATTATTGCTCGTGACCGAGTAAGTGCAAGGTATGTATTATGTGCGGTGCAAGTGTTTGATGCAGTGTGCAATGCATATGTACATACACATTATGTGTGTCAATTGTGAATTATGAAACGTGTTCCTCTGTTAATCGGGTAATCCGCTTAAACGGGTATAAAACGCTATGCCCGAGCCTACCCGATTATGCGGAGAGTACTGTATGTATATATATATATATATATATATATATATATATATATATATATATATATATGTATATATAGATATAGATATATAGATATATATATATATATAGCGAAAAGGAGGAACAGTAAGAGGAATAATGATGTCAAAGCTATGCAGCGATTTCTCCTTCCTTTCTCACATCTCACATATATATATAGATATATATATGTATAGATATATTTTATGTATAATATTAGGACATGTCACGTAAGGTTTTCAGTTTTTGTATGACATAGTAATCACAGCTATCATAATAGCCTACAACCACTCACAGCTGGGAGTATTTCAGTTGTTATTAATTAAAGTAATGCTATAACTTGCAGAAAATGGAAGCATCTATATGAAGTGGGTCCAAGAACCTCACAAATCGTGTTGGTTGACAGTGGAGAGTGGAAAGTAGCCTACCTACAAGCTGTCACTTATCTGTTCCTCAATACTATTGTGTGTATGCTTTGTTTGTCTGTTAACAGGTAGCAGTCAGAGCACCAGTAGCAAAGAAAAACCCTCGCCATCTTCATCGTCGTCACCACCTCGGCGAGAATTCAGCTTGCCCATTGAAGAGAATCTTGTGTCCCTCCTCATCAAACTCTATGCCAAGTTATCAGGCAAAGACAGGTCCTACTCACCTCCAAGCAAAAGGAGAGCTGCTTCATCTGAAAAGGTTAATACAGTGAAACCCCGTTATAACGAGGTCCGTGGGACCGGCGATATTACCTCGTTATAACCGGTACCTCGTTATAACCGTACGCATCAAAAACAAAGAAAAACATAAGCACGATGTCATACCTGTCAATCAAACTTAAGAACATCCTTTGTGTTGTTACTACACAATCATGGATCATTATTAATGAGACAATAAAGGGAAATTATTTGTGAATTGATACATAAAAAAGACGGAAAAAAGTAGGGGTTGACATGCGTTAATTCTTTATTTTTCTTCCAAAAATCTCTTTGCATAATAGTTGCACATTATGTTCTTGAGAAGTAGGCCTACTCGGCAGGATCATAGTCGTGATTCTTTCTACACCTATCTCTTCCTGTTGTATCGAACCATTCTGAAAGAATATTTTTCGTTTGTGAAAGACAGTGTACAGTGTAGAATGGTTTATCGTAACTTGCGAGGTATGTTACGCTGTTGGTGCCCAGCGGGAATGCGATGATTTAATGAATCATTGCGGCTGTAATCCTATACAATGTATGATCGTTGCGTCCGAAGGGATTAAAAATGTAATCTTTATTTTCTTCAGAAAATCTCTTCGCGTTTTGTACACCTGTTCTTGAAAAATATGCGACAGTGTTGAATTTGGAAGGTTGTGATCCTTTTTACGCAAATCTGTACCTCATAGACCATTCTGAAAGAAAGAAAAATCTTTATTGTGAAATGATAATGAACAAACCCAAATCTATTCAAACTGTTAAATACGTTTGTTTCCTTTTCTGAACACCAATTCAATCAAGTAGATTAACATGCGCTATTCAGCTATTTCATACGCTACTGTCACCTGGCGGGATCGCGATGATTTCATTAATTATTTCGGCTTTAATCATTCACACTCGTATTTATATCATTTTGTTACATGATAATGAACAATCCCAGATCTATTCAAACTGTTCCATAATGCGTTTGTTTCTTTTTCTAAACACCTACATTAACATGCGTTATTCAACTATTTTTACGCTACTGTCACCCGGCGGGATCGCTATATAATTTCATTAATTATTTTGGCTTTAATCATATACACTCATAGTTACTTAGCCAGCAAAAACAACTGGAAGTCGGAACTAAAAATGGAAAGGATATAATGACGAGTGTCGCTACATGAAAAATTTTTGAATGCGTTATATGTTTTTTTTTTTCTCTCGTTGCACTTTGGTCTGACCTAATATCACGCACGCGTAACTCGCGAAAAACAAAATCGAATGATTTTATTCAATAACTTAGTAGGAACATCGGAAGGTATTTCTGTGTCTTATCGCGTGGTTTAGAAGAAAACATGAACTACTCTGCAAAACGCGAAAGAGATATGGATAGCGTGACTTTGGTTTTCAATGTTCCGTATGTCGCGCGTTTGAAAGCGGCAAGTCAAGAAATGGAACCTCGCGAAAAAAGAAAATGGAATGATTATGATTATGTTATGTGGTTTAGAAGAAACATGGAATGAACGGTACTCGGTTATTCGTCACTGAAAATGAGCGGTAAGGATAACGGCGGGACTGAAACATGTTTGTTTCCGAGTCTTTCCGCTTCAGATAGTACAGAGATCGAGACGGGACGGGCACTTGTGCTGTGTGCTACTGCGTTCTACACAAACTATGTAAAACGGGATAGCGTGAATTCGCTTTTCAATGTTTCGTTCGTCGCGTGTTTGAAAGCGGCAGGTCAAGAAATGGAACCTCGTTGTATCCGATCAAATTGCTTATGTTTTTCTTTATCATGATGCACCAAAAATGTCCTTGTTATAACCGGAATCTCGTTATAACCGAACTCGTTATAACCGATTCGTTCTGCCACAGGTTTACATGCAAAGGAAAACTGGACCGACACGATCACCTCGTTATAAGCGGTTCCTCGTTATAACCGAACTCGTTATAACGGGGTTTCGCTGTATATCTAGTGCTCAATTTGCACTCCGGGAAAGTTTGTTAAAATGCACATGGACAATGCGTTCAAAGATAATTTGCTAGCGGAACAGTAATAGTTATCATAGTGAATGTATATATAATAATGATAACAATGGTGATGATCATGTGAATGATTCCAGTGAATATTCATAACAATATGATTAGGACTGATGCACAAAAACTTTTGTTTGTTGTGGGTGCAAAGAGGAAAAAAGACACTGAGAACACAAGCTTTTGCAAAATTCGATGTTTTAATAACAAAAACTGCTTGGAAGAGAGGAAAGTGAGGTTAATTATTGACAAAGAAAGAGAAGGCAAGCTTATTGACAATATCTTTGTTAGTGGTTGCAATGGTGTAAAGATGTTCATGTGTCCATCATTTCAAATTCAGTTGTTTCCTATGAAAGGTGTATCTTTACCTCACCAAACCAACATAGTCAAACACACATGGGAGATCATTGCTGTAATGTGCCCATGGAAAAAAAAGAAGAAATCATTCAAGAATGACTTGTAAAAGGCACATGTCATATTCATTCGTATGTTTGTCTTTTCTTTCTTTTCTCGTATTTTCTTTTGGTTCAGTGATTTTTAAGCTCTAACTGCTTGTTCTCCTTCATCATTATCAAAATGTACTCACTGTAACACTCTTATATTTAGGATATCTATGGCTCTGGATCGTACTACGTTGGATCCCTGCTAGACCAAATCTGTGAGATGGACCAGACTGGCTGCACAGCTGTGGAGACCATTTGTCACAAACAGGACCAAGAGCAGGCCAAGGCCCAGTCCAAATCCCCTTCAGACTCAGCTGCTGAAAGGTGAGGCTGGGTAGAAATTATTTCTCAGCTGACCAAATAATTCCAGAAAGAGAAAGAGCAATCTAAACCAAGATGAAATTTGATCCAAAGCTTGACATGTGCTATCTGGCAAGTTAATTTATTTATGCCTAGAGAGATGCAAGACTGATGGCAAATGGTTCCTCCTCCAAAGCTGTGCTTGTTTTGAAGCAAACAGTGATAGTATCCCAAAAGTAGAATTTTTCCTTTTGAACGAATGCAGTAGGTCAGAGCAAAGCCATCTTATCAATGAATATAAGAAGAGTGAAATGGGTAAATATTATGAAGGCATTCATTTGAAAGAATATTGTATCCCATGTGTACTAATCTCTTAATGGTAATTTATAGCCTATCTGCATGGAATTATCCATGAGGGAAATGTCAAGACTTTTGTATCTGTAGGTGAACCATTTGCTTATAGGTGTTGAGTGTCATTTTAGAGATGTTTGACAGAGGCAGTGTGAAAAACTTGTGGGGACAGTAACAAGCATTAATCATGCACTCCATTTTATCTGAAGTTAATATGTCATTACATGGTCCACGTCTTGAGATACCATGGATGCATTAGAGAAAATGCATTCATAAGAAAGATATTTTGTTCTCAGAGTGAACATCACCAGTAGTCTTTGAACAGGTAGATATTCTGATGTCATGTGATAAAGACTCATTGTCATACTCACATTTTGTATCTCCTCTCAGGAGACGAAAGGCTCAGGAGGCTCAGAAGAAACTGGTGGCCAGATTTGCCTCACAACAAATGAAGTTCCTGGAGCAGACTTTGGAGCCACGAGGTAAAGCTGTGCAGATTTACAGACTGACCACTTGCTTTTTCCATTTCTTTTTTTATGAGCAAATTGCCAAGATAGACTTTAGGGATATCTTCTTACTTGCCAGCTGTAACTTGTGGCACATGTGCAAGTATTTGTAAATGTGAACTTCATGGTGTGTCACTGTTTGTAATTGTAAATGTGAAAGATCAGGCAGAGTAAGGTATCAGGCATTATTTGGTGAATAGTTCAGCATAATTGTGATACATTTTAAGTGCTTTATATCTGACAGGGCTGCACACTAACCCATATTCCCTACTGGTCCGAACCTTAACTTTACTGGTCCTATACTTTTTTTCAACTGGCCCTGACAATGTTATTTTTGTTATTTTACCTGTCATGTCAGACCTGTAAATTTTACAATCCCTGAAAGGTTGCTGCTCCTAGAGTGATTTTTACCGGTTTGGGACCATCGGACCAGTGCCAGTGTTCAGTGTGGAATATCATAATCATTATATCGTTGCTATTATGCTATGACCTGCATTCACCCTACTGTGTAGGCGAACTTGATGACAGCATGGATCATGATAGTAATGATGGCTCAGAGAAATCAGCAGCAGCCTCAGCGACTGTGGCCAAGGAGTATGAGTGTGTGATCTGTGGTCAGACCAGCCCCTCTACAGAGACTAAACCCATTGGTCTGGTCATTCTTATGCAGCCATCTATGGGTGAGTGAGAAGCCATGTTAAAGGTCCTGTTTACCTTTGGGAGCAGTGATTTCAAAAATTTCAAGATATTACATCTGATGCATATGTGTGGGTCTGTTGTATAAGTTTCCCTTGACTTACGTGCTAGTCAATATTTCTGATGTGTTTCCAGATTTTTTTATACCCCCGCCAAACGAAGTTTGAAGGGGGTATATAGGAATCGTCGGGCGGTCGGGCGGTCGGTCCGTTGCAAATCTTGCGTCGCGAACTACTTCCTCAGTTTTCAACCGATTCTCATAAAACTTGGCACAGATGTGTGCCTTGGGTTGTAGATGTGCAAGACGTATTTTTTGACAGTACCCAAAAGTACGTTGCCATGGTAACGGCATATTATGGGCAAAAATGGGTACAAATCTTGCGTCGCGAACTCCTCCCACAGTTTTTGATCAATTTTTATGAAATTAGGTACAGATGTTCTTCTGAATATGTTAATGTGCAAGACACATATTTCCGCAGTGGCAAAAAGTGCGTTGCCATGGTAACGGCATGTTGGTAAAATATAGGGCAAAATGCTTCATGGCAAAACTGCTTCATCAGTGTTCTTCCAATTCTCATGGAATTCATATTGAATGTTTGTCTTAGGATATAGGTCAGCATGACACATTTCTTGACAGTGACAAAAAGTATGTTGCCATGGTAACAGCTCACATATTATGAGCCAAAATGATGGAAAATTTTGTGTTGCAAACTACTTCCTCAGTTTTTGCCCAATTTCCATGAAACTTGGTACAGATGTGTGCCTTTGGTTGTAGATGTGCAAGACGCATTTTTCGACAGTACCCGAAAGTACGTTGCCATGGTAACGGCATATTAATGGCAGAAGATCAAGGAAAGATCTTGCAGATTTAACTACTTCCTCAGTTTTTTGACCAAAGCTTATGAAATGTTGTTTTGACCAAAGCTTATGAAATGTTGTTTGGCGGGGGTATAGCCAGTCGCTGTAGCGACATTTCTAGTTTGTCTTTGTCATTGATATGCTACACTATTCATATTCCTTTCATTGCCAAATACTTGACCCAGCAAATGCCATCGCCTGGAAGAAATTGAATGTCATCCATGGATAGCACTAGTATTCTGTTTTATCTCTGACCTGACAGAAAAAGCACTCTTTTGCAGCTTTTGATATGGGAACAGATCATAAAATTTTACGATCTTGTTCATTCTATTTGACTTGGCCCCACCCCTTGATACCCCAGTGCTAGGCAACCGGTCCCTCAGGGACAGAAGGATACCCCTGCCTGTGGGGGAGGAGCCCTCCCTGACCAGCGTGGGACGGTGCTGGAGGGAAGAGATGCAGCGACTGTCAGAAATTTGTGAGAACTTTGGCAAGGTGAGCTGTGCCTCTTATAATCCACTGATTGGCTTGAGGAAGTTTACTCTATCACTCTGAAGCATATGATATTTTTTTTTTTTTCAAATAATTTATAGTAACTGAAATCTAATAATAGTGAGAAAACTGCAGAGAGATAATTCTATTTTGCAAAAGTACCATTGTACATATCCATACATCAAGTCTATTAGCAGCCAGGTCCAAGAGTGTACATCAATCCTTATTAACCTGTTGAAAACTAGTCCTGAGTATACTTGGGCAGATATTTATGGGAAATGCATGTTATAGAAAAATCAGCTTATCCTCTGTGGTTTTTTTTCTCCTCAAGACATAAAACAAAGATACAGTGATAAATGGAGAACTGTGACATGCTGCAAACCCAATTCAGCCATACCTATTTTTTTTCCTTTTATTTCACATTTTGATAATGTAAATGGGGATGTAGCATAAAATTCATATATTGAAGTAGTTGACACTAGGTACTTCCCTTGAAGCCGCAGGATGACAATGGTATGCTTTGTGCCTGCATGGGCTCAAAGTCATTCTAAACACTTCCAGGATCCTGTAGGCATTGCGAAGTTCAAAGAGACTTGACTATCTCCTTCATTTCAGGAGAGAGCTTGGGAGGCGGTGAGCACAGGATGGGAGGGAGGCGTTCACATGCAGACCTGTGGCCATGCACTCCACCTAGACTGTCACAAGGCCTACCTCACCTCACTCAGGGTAAGATATCAGGATGCCATCTGCACACCTGTCAGAAATTTACTGCATCGCAATTCAGTTATTTTGTAGTATTTCCAACCTGCAGGAGACAGTGGCTTAGACAGTATCCAGATATACTTCAGACTCTGTGAGATTAAATTGATGGAAATTTCATTCTCGCATGTAGTGGTTGTGTGCTGTCAAGATGAATTCTGATGCAGGAGACTTTAATAGCTCTTGATATAACTCCATCTTCACAATAACTCTAGATTTATGAACAAGTGTCAAGTTTTTGGCAAGGTACTTGATACTGTAGTTTGAAAAGAATATATAGACAATACTGAACAAGATTTCTTAGAGGACTCTGTATGACATTTGGCATTGCCCCATCCATGACATGCTGGTTGTACCATTTAATGACAATTCAATATATTGATATATCTTCATAATAGACTTTTCCTCATCCATTTCTCCTGTAGTCAACAACAGTATGAATTGGTTTGTACTGTACCAATGCCCTCCTTGAAGGAGGATTTATGCCACCAATCAAAGAGAACAGTTTTCAGAATATATATGGTAGCCCCTATGGCCTTCCCAAATCTTCTGAAGTATCTTTGTATAAAAAAGCTGATTGCACCATATAAGTGAAGTGGACAAAAAGAATTTGATCATTATAAGATGCCCTCATTTGTTTTCACTGGTAGGGTTTAGAACTGAGGTATGTCCTTCAGTCTTATCGAAATCTGACAGTTTTGTCTTTTCCTTCTGAAAAGTTCACAAGATTTCTTGGTAAGCTAAATCCATTTAATCTGTGAATACCCTTCATAAAAAGGTAAAAGTCATGCTGTCCTATCACTGTTCTGTAAATGCTATCTTTCCCTGAAGCATGTCTACTTGTTACCTCCATAAATATGGTTCTGATGCCATGACAGTCTTGTTTGTTGCTGTAGTACCGGTAAATGTAGAGCATTGGAGAACTATATTCATCTGTTCATATATCATAAATCATTTTGTGAAGGACTAAATGTTTAGGCTTGGAATCCAGTGCATTGATCATCACATGAAATCACCTTTCCACTTCTAGTCCTTAAAAAACAGCACTTACGAATAGATGCAGCGGAAGACTGCTTCAAAACATGTACAGATCTACCACATGTGCCATCACCCATCAAGAGCTGACATTCTAGTCACCAACAGCACTAGGCACTGTTAATAACCATTGCTGAGGCCTCTTACTCTTCTTTTGTGATGATGTAATACAAAGGAGTGTTTACTGCAGTCTATGTGTGTTCCCATTCTTAGCCTTGCCTATTATAATATTAACAACTCACTGTGAAGCTAGGTATGCTCAACCATGTGTAATATGCTAATTTGCCAAGAATGATGATATTCGTGCAAATAATTGGTATTGAGTCACATAGCATTCTTGAAACCCCCAACATTTATTATTGCATTTATGATGTAGAGATGTAAGAATTGTTAAGAAATGAAAATACTGATATACCATTTGTACAAGTAGTGGCTCCAGTGTTGTCGTTCGAAATACACATATCCTGACTTTCAATGAAGGTTTGGTATGTCTGTAATCACCACAGGGTCATAACTACCAAGCCCAGGACCTGGATGTCAGGAAACGAGGGGAGTTCCAGTGCCCTCTCTGTAGGCAGCTGGCCAACTCAGTTTTGCCCTTTGTCCCCCTGAAGCCCTCCCAGCCCTCATCCCTGGAGAGAAGGAAGACCCTGCTCATGAGGGTGGCCTACCTCCTCAACATCAGCAAGAAGCCTCAAGTAGAATCAGAGGTGAGATGGCTGCAGGTTCAATGCAAAGTTCTCAGAGTACAAGGAAAGACTCAGAGTAACTTGAGATTGTGTCCAGTAGCTAAATTGCTACTGAATATGAAAGCAGCTTACTGCCACCATCCGAACTAGAACTTGCTGTTAGATTGGTATCTCTCTGCTCTGTGATGGTGATAAAAGTCATGGATTAGGAAAAAGGTTACAGGGTTTACCCTTGCATTCTTAGCTCACTTCAGGCCTGTCTGATGTCTGTCATGTGATGCATATTATGTATTGTCCATAAACTACTTACATCACTATCCTCTTGAAAACCCATAGCAAAATTTCAACCAGATGTGTCAATAATTAAAAACCCATAGCAGAATTTCAACCAGATGTGGCAATAATTATTCATTGGTGTATGGAAACAGAAATAGTATATCCCTGTGAAAAGGTAGTTATAATTCAATCAATGTCAAGGGATCCCACAAGTAGATATTATCGTGGTCATATGTTTCCTGAATCTAAGGTGGTTGGTTTTTTTTTTCCCTTTGGTAGTCATGTGTCCTCTTGATGAGAATTTACACTCTAATCACGTGGATACTCACACAATATGTCAATATGCTTACGGCTTTCTTCAAAAAATAACTTGACGACATGATGTGTGCGTGACCTGAAAGTATATCTCTATTTGTTTATTATATCCATGTGCTAATTTGATACCTGTAGGATGGGATTATCAGAAGAGGTTTTTTTTTTTTTTTTTGTTGGGGGGGGGGGTAGTGAAATCTATCTGTGTGTAATGAAAAGTTTACAGACATTAACAGTGGAGTTCTGCTTGCAGTGCTGTGTGTTTGATAGTTCTCCATGTCTTTATGTTTGTAGGTGAGCCAGGAGCAAGGAGCAGCCATCCAGACATTTATCCATGATATCTGGAGAGAGAATGAGTGTGATGAGCTGGAGGAGATGAAGAGTAACCCACATGGATTGTTTCCCAGGGTCTGCTCCATTGCCAGGTGAGTCAGACTCCTGCAATGCCTCGCCCTCTGGTCAGGTATAATGGTCAACTCAGTTGAGCTACTGCAGGTGGAGTACTCAGTGTCTGTCCATGATATTTGTGATGTCATAAATTGCATTTCATCTTACTTTTAATAGCTGTCAATATGCTTTCATTGGTGCAGTCATCAAAATGTAGTTTTAAGACAATGTCTTGACATTTTGATTTACGCAGGAATCAAAGAAGTAGTGGGTCTTGTAATTTTTGGAGTGATGATGACATTTCTATGAAGCTGTAAATTTTATGTCTGATTTTAATCAGGTTGTGTGAGCGGATTTTTTTTTCTTTTTTTTTAAATCAAGAGACAGGATACTGTAAGTGTTGGATGTAGTTTGTAATGTATATATGTGTTGGAGGTAAAAAGTAGGAAGCTGTTGATGGATGGTCCAGTGATACTCCCACTTGCCCTCTTAGCATGACTTTTGAATGGATAAGCACTGTGGATATTACTAGTACTTGAATTTACCTTATAGTATTAATATTCTCATAAATGTAACATGTATAGCCAAACTGCAGGTTTGATGTTGAGGACAGCAGAGCTGGCAGGTTCTTCCTTTAGATAAAGATGGAAGGGGGGGGGGGGTTAGAAGGGGGGATTGTTAACAATCTTGTTCATTATCAAATATCTTCTAAAACCAGTACTGATATTGTCGTAGCATTCATAAACTATAAAGAAAATTATTATTCATGGGCAGTCTTACTTTGGGTCTAGTTAGGCCAGAGGGATTAGTGTGATCCAGTGGGTCTCCATATGGTATATGTGGGTTTCAGTTTTAAATCTTTTAGCAGTGTATAATGATACTATGTCTGTGGAAGATAACAATGTTAAAATTCAGCTTGAGTTGGAATGTAACAGAAACAGATTGATTGTAATCATTTGTGACTGTGTATTGTGTATGCTCTTTCCAACAGGATAAACTTGGAGTTAGAGATAGTGTCGATGGGAGGGAGGCTGTCCAACCACTCAGCAATAGCACAGAAACGCAGCTGTATAAGTAAGTCTTCTATTTTTCTCTCTCTTAAAATAATGGCATATTCTTTGATGCCTCAAATGTACATACAGTTGAATCTAGCAAAGGTTGGTTCATTCCATGGAATTTCTATAGTCAGTGCCCACTCTTTGTGCAAGATTCTCCCCTTCTGTCAAATAACGTACTAAAGATATCATCTTTGCGTTTAGATGTGCATTGTTAGGTAAGGAGTAGCTAAGTGTTTAGCACAGTTGCTGTGATCCTGATAGGAGTCATTCCCTGGAGTCACGGTATCCATGCTACACTGGCTGTAGTAGGCAGGAGTGGCAGTCTTTTTCTTTCTTTTTTTGTTTTTGCTCTCTTTTTTTTTGTTTTTTGTTTTCATTGTAGATGTGTGTTGATCTTTGCAACATATCCCATAATTGTTCCACAAGAATATCAGTGGAAAGCCAGTGGCGTGGCCATAGAAGTTGATTTGTTTGTGAGCAAAATGTCTCAAATAAAGCCTGCAGTGTTTTTAAGAGTTCTTTTATTATTTTTTGGATTCTTTTGAGCTTTTCTGACCACATTTATTTGTAGAATTTTTTAGACCCTTAGATTCTTTGTTAGCCATCTACTTTGCAGACCCATTTTCTTCGTCCTGTCATTTTCATAGCTTCCAGAAAGCCTTCAGTCATCCCTCTTCTTTCTTTACAGGTGTAGTACAAGTACCATATCGTTGGTGGGGTGACAAAACCTTGTATCTCAATATTTGGTGAAAATGAGTTTCTTCATTATATTGAAGCTAGGAACCATTACTATGTAATTCCCAATCCTTATATGCCCATCTGCAAAAATAAGGTCACAAATGATAAACAAATGTTGGCTGTTTCCATTGACTTACATGTTATGGCAGCCATGTCTTTTAGCTCTCCTGAACATTTCACATTTTTGAGATACGAGGTTTTGTCACCCCACCAACGATATGTTCAGAGACACTGCTAGATAAAGAGGGATGGTTGTTCATATGGCCCCTTTAACAGACAATTACGACTTAACAAAGTTTATGACAAAGGGCACCATAGAGGGTTGTAGTAAGGTCAAATCTATCTTGAAGCCCAAAGGAGCATCAAGCCATAATTGGCTCGTGTAACAATGCATCCATGCTCTAAATGTCCCTCGTTTTAGAACCACTTCTACGCATCTTAGACATCCATGCACGGGAGATCAACCGAAGACCAGACATTGTGAAGATGTGGAACAAACTCATCAATGGCTCTGGTGGGAGCTCTTCCTCCCCCTCATCCTCCTCACTTGCATCTTCTGCATCTTCATCCTCATCATCATCAGCAACAGAGATTGAGGTTCCTCTCATGGTGTGTGATCCAGCTGCTCTTCTTCTTCTTCTCGTCTTCAGTATACCTCAGCCTATCGACAGAGGTGAGAAAGCCAGACAGTGATGCTTGATTTTATGTTGATCATTGTCTAGATACTAGATAGGGATAATCACAATGATATGTATTCATTCATTCAAGCGTATGGTACAATGTGCCTGGTTGATACCATTAGCTATCTATTGCTTGTCACATGGGGCCTGTTTTCTTGTACAGATGTGTAGGGGACCACTTCACCGGGTTAGCACCCTTCCCTTGGCGATGAGTGAATGAAGTAGGATTTTTTCCATGTGCAAGTTGTGGCTAACTCACACATAGGACCTCCATTTAATGTTCTATCTAAGGGAAAGAATGTTTTGCATCTTTACTAGAGGGGGCGGAATGCTTACACACAACATTGCTCAGTGAGACTCGGGAATCAAACCCAGTATCCGTAGATTGGAAGGCAGATGTACTTCGACTGAGCCATATCACCACCCTCAATGATAGTTTATGGTAGAGACAATGGCTGTTATTATGATGATCAGAATGACTGTCACAGTCATAACAGGGGTCTTGCATGACGGGATGTTTCTGTATGATAATATTTGCAATGATTAGTTGTATGATTCAAACGAGAAAGTGTTATTATCAATCACCTTGATTTTTTAGTGCAATTTATTCAACCACCACACAGAATTTGTGCCCTGTGCTTTGAGATCTTTGCATTTATGCTGTATATACTCTCTGCACACTCTGCCTGCATTATAAAGTGCCCTGTAGGAAGCAGACTGTTCTGACATGTTCATAACAATGAGTTAACTGATCTTATTTAGACAAAGACCAGGGACTTCAAAAGAAAAAAAAAGAACATTACTGACACAGTCTGTGTGCTGCCCCATGATGATAGTGATAATGAAAGATGAAAAAGATGAATGTTGTTGGTGAAGGTAATTAATAGTGGATGAAGCAAGAAGATGTAAGTGGTAATGGTAGTTAGTTATGATGATTGAGATTAATTCTAAAGGTAAAACATAGTTTCCATATGCTGGCAGAAACTGTCAATTTTTGCTCTAAAATATGACACATGTATAAGACATGTGTAAAATAACACTGATAACACAAGATCATTTTGGTAGCAACTAACTTGCAAAATATTTGCCAAAAAGGTATACCAACAATATTGCAATCTCAGAGCATATCTGAACATGGTTGTTACAAAAGTTTTATAATCTATTACAAATCGGGCCATAGCAGTATCTATCAATCTTCCAAGCGAGAGTGAATTGCACGCAATTTGTTAGGAAATACTACTGCAAGGGCATGGCCGATCATCACATCACATTCTACCTACCCACTGCTGAACAGGAGGGGACTTCAGGAATAAAAATTGTTAGCTGCAATTAAACTTTTTACACTTTTGATCTCAAAATACTAAAAAAAAACTAACAAACAAAAAACACTCATTATCCTGGCAAATAGCATCAGCCAGACAAGCTTCATGGTAGAGCCTTTCGATATATTGGAAGCAAATTCCAAATGGTGGATATGAATTTTGAGCCCTTTTGAGAACTATGTTATTACCTTTAATGGCAACAGTCAATCTACTGAATGTGTTTTCTGTTATTGGTCTTTCTATTTCAGCTGTCTTCCAGTGTGTGGTCAGCTCTGTTTATAACCTTGTCTATGTACAAGCTCTGGCTGCTTTAAGCTGTCGACTACCAGAGTCTGAGCGAAGAGCTTGGCAGAGCAGTGGCAAGCCATTAAAGGTGAGAATCTCACCTACTGTAGACTTCAAATATCACTCATTTTATCGTCTTCTGCATCATAACCATAGACTTCAATGCACTGCAGGCACAATTGCTAGTGGAGCCAAATGTGAACAGAAAAATGGATATTTGTGACGTCATTACGTGTATCTTTGATAGCAACTGTCACAGATGATTATGCTGGAGTTCAACATATCTTTGTTTTTCCAGGATAATGAATGTTTCTTTTTATCATTGCCCTAATGTGATATCAGACATTGTTGTATTCTCTTTATCCAGCATTAAAAGCGCATTAATCTTACCAAAACTTCACCTATTCATAACACTGATCAGATTGTCAAATTTTCCTCAGTCTTCACTAGAGTGTACTACTGATATTTCTGTAGTTGTTGATTCCTCATGAATATTTGAGGCAAATCCCCCTTTGTTTGATATAGGTGAGCTTGTGTGCCTTGTCTGTATCAAAAGATTGGTATTTTTTATTGCTCTGAATGCTATTGTAGTGCACACATCTCAAAGAGTGGAGAATGATGGTGTTACATATTAGTGTGTATGCTAGATAAGATACTCCACTCGACACTGATCCATGGAAAGAAAAAAAAAATCCAGAGCTGCCAGCTAGTATGTTTAGATTCATCAATTTTCCCATTTTTTTAGCCAAAATCGGATTTTTGATTTCAGATTTTCTTTTTCTTTTCTTTTTCTTTTCTTTTTGAGCATCTGTATGTGTGTAGATCAGCATTGGTTGTCATCTCTATATCATATTTCTAATGAAGAGAGTATGTAAGAGGAGGAACCAATCCAAACAATGATCACTTGCTTAGTAGAAATTTTCTGAGTGGCACCACATAGAATGTACACATACCGTAATAATTTGCCATTTGGTGTTTTCATTTTTTTCTCCCCATTATTTGTTCGGAAGTCCGAGAAGCAGGAGAAAGAAGTCAACATGGCCTGGTTGCTTAGCGACGTCATCTCTCGCCTGAGTCAGACCAGTCTCTACCAACATGCTGACTTTGTCACAAGCAGTGCCCTTCATGTATGCTTGACTCTGAAGTTTTTCTCTCTCTCTGTATGAGTAAATGATTTGCATGTGTGGAGTGAAAATCCTTCCTATGTATTTGATAGCTTTGATATTGACTGACCTGTGAAATAATATTCAAAATGGATGAAGAATCACTCATGGATATAAATGATTGAAAAGACTGGACTGTCATCATCAAGATATCACTGAATAGATATTCCCATGTTAATTAATGTTTTGAAATTGGCTATTTCAACATTTTGGTCAGTGGGAAGTAGAGTATACTAAATCACAGGCCTGCAACTTGTATTTTATGGAGGGAGAGGTTTCATAATAGGAAATGATGGACCTCTCTGAGGCAGCGAAGCAACTAAGCAGGATAGGGTCAAGAAGGGGTGTATTTTCAAACTTTAAAGTCACTTGATTGTTCACCCTTGTCAGCTAGATTGACAAAATTCTGCATTACCCATAAAGAAAAGTCTTGTGTCTTCTTTGTGCCTATATTAAATTGTTTCTTATGGACTTACCTATTATCTATACCAAGTTCAGCGTCATCCTTCTTAAATTTCTGTTGCTGAAGATGTCATCTGTGACTTCTTTTAGGTCGATCACTTTCTGGCAATGAATGTGAAGGATTGCAAGAGATGTGAGTTGAGTTTGGGTCTAACTGGCTCTCAAGTATGTGTTGAGACACCATATTGATTAAAACACTTCTCTCGCATTCACACAATGTAACCAGCGTGGTGCAGGCAATCTGGAGGAGAACCCTGATGTTGGGAAAGTGTTTGGAATTGCAGACTTTGGTAGCAGCTGCTGGGCTCTGCTGGCAATGTAGATACTGGATCAGTAGAGAACCTAAGTGTGCACATTAAATAACAATGAACGAATTACAGGAAGAGTCTTGTGCTAAGAACACAACTTTTCTCAACAAAATACAAATGAACAAAGGTGTTTGACTTTCCTACTATCATCATAAACAGCAATCATTATTACCATCTAAACCTTGTTTCTTGTTGCAGCCATACCAGGCAGTCTGGTCACCCCTGACAGTAGAGGGAGCCCTTGTTCATCACTGTCTCACCTGGCTACGTATAGCTTCCTTGTTGCAGCACTACATGTTTGAGGAAGACCTCCCTGTGTGTGCGGTAAGTTAGAGTGGGTTGAACGTTATGTTAGTTGTAGTATGGACAGTTTCACTATTTGCAAATAACATTTTTTTTCTTTCATTGTTGGTAGTTTCACCATCACCCACAACCCACTAATTGTCCTTGATCACTCTCCAGTCTAGCCTACATTGTCTGCAGACCTTAAAGAATACATTCTATTTCTAGATGGTGTTTAACAGTGAAATCATGGCATTACACGAGCTAGGACAAAGTACAGATTTTATGTTATACACGTATTGCCTTCTAAGAAGCGTTATTTCAGCACTTGACATCACTGTGGGAGTTATGTTTTTCCAAGAGATTATGTTATCTCCTAGCTGGCAGTGCTGAGGGCAAATATTGTCTTGAACAGAAAATATTTACCTCCCAAGAGACTGCCAAGTATTACATGATAAACAGGGCAATATTTGTTACATTATATGGTTCGAATCAATACACAGTTTTTCATTCTAGCCCCAACAGTAGTCATTTATATTCTGGAATTATATCACCGGCCGTAACGTCACTGCACAATTCAACAATTTTGATCCTAGCAGCATTAGTCACATTATTGCATTCTGACCAATCACCGACCAGTATTCATACAGACCATTGTTGTGATACTGTTTTGTACATTCATTCCTATGGACTGGTGTGCAACATTGTTCTTTGCCAGGCTGCTGAGGAAGAAGAGTTCTTGAGCCTGGCTAAGTACCTGTGCCTGATAGAGTCACACCAGGCCCCAGCCACATCCCAAGGCTTCCTCACTGCCCTCTGCTTCAAGGCCCCTCCTAGGAGAGATCCATCCACTGTGGTAGCAGCTCTCTGTAGACCTTTCTGTGACTTTGTCAAGCAGAGCCACACAGCAGCTAAGGTAAATATCTGCTGTTATTTTTGTTATTATTATTATTATTATTATTTTTGGTCTTTATGTGATTGTACTAAGTCTGCTTGCCGATGACAAGAGAAAGATATGAGAATCATGTAAAAGTCTAAAAAAGTATATTTTATATCATCCATTCCATGTCATGATAAAGAAATTTGTCATATTTCCAGTTTGTGTTTTTTCTTGTTTTTATCAGAATGTTTCTCTACAGCAAGGCAGTGTTCCTGCTCATTTGTAACTTTAGAACCAGTGTTGCTATGTATTCATGTTGCTACATACAGTCAACCTTGCTCGCATAAGTTTAATAATCACCTATTAATGTCAAAGGTCTTTTCAAGTCCTCTTCTCTTTATATTCTATTGATCTTAATCCTGTAAGTCGAAGCTATTTCTTCAGTCCATATAGATTTGACTTAGGCAAGGTTGACTGTATCAGGTACTGGTAACAAGATGCCACTGTGTTGTATGAGAGAAAAGAAAAAGTGTATGTCAGAGAGATATTAATGCTTTGGTGAAGTGGTAACTCCAAGCTCGTCTCTCGTCTCTCTATGTCAGAAC
Organism: Diadema antillarum; assembly: GCF_040938485.1. Taxonomy (NCBI): domain Eukaryota; kingdom Metazoa; phylum Echinodermata; class Echinoidea; order Diadematoida; family Diadematidae; genus Diadema; species Diadema antillarum. Next base: position 409,064 of record NW_027272180.1, on the reverse strand, counting down.
CTGTTAATGGTCCCACCCATCTTTGGCCTGCCACGCCTCCTCCAGCTACCAGGAGAGTACAATGCTCTCTTCCAGAGGTACAACCAGCAGGTGTGTGTGATGTGTAAGAAAAGACCAGACAAGCCCCTGGTCTGCCTGGTGTGTGGCAAGCTGGTCTGCTGGGGCAGCTCCTGCTGCAAGTCTTCTGTGAAGGGTGCTGACGCTGGTGAAGGCATTGCAGTGAGTACCTTGACCCTACTAAAGGGAAGGGGAGGGGGAGAAGGTAGAAAGGTAGGGGTGGTGAAGATTATTGCATCCCTTTTAAGGTCACCTGCAGTGCTCTGCACTGTTTGGAAGGTAAACTCAATGAATCACAGTGTGATTAAGAAGTCTTCATTACTCATAACTGAATTCCACGGTGTAGATGTGGACAAGTGTGTGGGAACTTACAGAATGCTGAAAAAAAACCAAATCAATTCTTTATAGTTTATCATTTCATATCATTGGGCAATTGTGTACTTGCAAGCTGTCTCCCACAGAATATATCAAGGTGCTTTGTCCATGGGGGACAAAGAATACAACCTACTCTCCTGTGATCACCTTTTAATATTGAACTGGCAGTAGTTTACCAACTCGTGTGATATTCAGAGCAGGCACACTATTTCTGTTTAATAGCTTGTGCAGATATATTTTATCGTGTGTTTTATACCATTGCCCATTTTGATAACCCGCCTGTTTGTCCTATGTCCTGCTCAGCATGCCATGTACTGTGGCAAAGGAACAGCCATCTACCTGGATGTAAACTCTTCGGCAACTCTCTTGATCAGAGGAAAGCGTAAATGCACCTGGGCCTCCCTCTACCTTGACAGTCATGGGGAAGAAGACATCGACCTCAGGTTGGTGTCTTTTCTCATCAACACCCTTCCCCGACCACCCCACACACCACAACACACAAGCACCCACATCTCCTTTAAAGTTCTTTGTAGTAAAATGGAATTTCATGTACCAGTACTGTAGAAGTGGTTTCTTTCGCGTACAGAAACTTTCGCGTTTTCCATCAGTGCCAACTTTTTCGCATGTGTTTAAATTCGCGGTCGGTAATGATAGCGTTGTAACAAGCGACGAGTTCAAAACATTTTCGCGTGATGTTAAATTCGCGGTTCAACCTCAAAGCGCGAAAAGCGCGAAAATAAAACCACCGCGAAAGAAACCACTTTTACAGTATTTGATTTGCCATCCAACATGGACTGTCGCACAAATACCCGGTAAACACTAAGTAAATGCATGCATTGCACCATACCCAACTAAAGATTATCTGCTATTACGGGGTAGATTTAAGAATTTTGATTCACTCAGCAAAAATGTACTTTAACCTTGTCATAATTATTTCGTGTAATAATGTGAGATAACAACTTATGCACTGAAATACCCTTAGCCGTGAAATTATATACAGGTCCATTTTTCACCGAAAATGGTCCATCATACACCCATAAGGATGTGTGGAGTGAGTCATCTGTAATCCATGTGTGATACGTTTGTGTGGTGCAGCAGTCCCAAATTTTATTTCTGGTGTAAAATTTCATTGATTAGAATTCTAAAAGAGTGTTGGTTAGATATAGCAGTGGGAATTCCCTCTTTGAAGTTAACAGTTGCATGCATTTTTGTGTAAGTACCAGATCCTTTTGAAGGAGGAACTTTTGTGCAGTAAATTTTTCTTGCCCAGCCAATTTTAGTGAACTTGACTTGTAGATAATTATGTAGTTGTGGGTATTACCCCAAATATTGAAATGTTCATATTTTTGACCTATTTCTACATCATGATTGCAAAGAGACAGAATTAAGAAGACAACAGCTTCTGCCTTGTTTCGAAACTCTCTCATTCTTGTTGTTTTCTATTTAACTACATTCTTTTTATTGATATTCCTCAAGCTAATTTTCCCATGTCCTTTTTTATCTCTCCTCTTTCAATCATCCATCCCTCTCACTGCCTACTTCTCTCCTGTTCTCCTCTCTTCTTTCTACCTTTGCTTCTCTTACGATTTGTCTCTCTCCTCTATATTCTCTCTATTAAACTCTATATCTCTTTTGCTATTCTTTGTTTAACTATCTTTCTTTTACTCTCGACTCCTCTTTTCCATTCTTTTTTCCCCCGTTGTCACTCTGTGCTCTCTGTCTGTATGTTTGTCCTCTACCATTGGTCTGTGTCTCCTTCACCCTGCTTCATCCACCTTTCACTGTTAATGTTTCAAGGAGAGGCAAACCTCTGTTCTTGAGTCAGCAAAGACTTGATCTGCTGGAGCGCCTTTGGAGGTCCCACGCTCTAGACCACAACTGCAAGAAATGGGAATGGCACTATGGAGGACTGAACAGGCATCGGATCTTTCCCATGTCTGTTCTCAACTAAGTCTTGAGAGAACCCTGATGTGGCAAACACAGTGGATTCTCCACACCTTACATAGATAGACTTCAATTTGTGTATTAAACAAAAGAAACAATTTCAAGCTGTCATGAGACACTGCACTACCATGAAGGTAAACTGTACATGATTTGTGCGTAGGGTTCCAGGTTTGGTGGAGGCCCCTGTCTTCTACGGAGCTCATTGCATGCTAAAGGTTTGCAGTGCATCACATGAAATCATTGAGTAGCGAATGACTCTGTGGAGTGTGTGGAATAGCTGTGTGATGGTAAGTCTGTTCATTATGCCATTTTATTATCAGTCCTTTGGATGAAGCTGTCTCACTTAGAGATGAATGATGGCATAAGGACATCACAGAGAGTATCTAATTGAGTTATGGTGTCTGCCTTGATTAGCATTGCAGATTATCCCTGTATTTGCCTTTGTCCTTCACGCAAGCAGTTTGAATATCAAGTTTATTATGGTATCTGAAAAATGCAGGACACATTTGTGATGCTAGGTACAAGTAAAATGTTGTGCTCTGTTTGCCAAGTCTGTTATTTTCTGTGCATACCCATATTCCAGTACAGGAAGCACTGTAGTTCAAGGAGGTGAAAGTATGTTCTAAGAACACTTCCCCTGCTCTGCTCAATTTCTGCTATATTTGATTTGTAAGAAGCATTAGTATGGAAGTGATTAACATGGAAACATGCAAGATATGCTCAGTCTAGAAGAAGGTGCATTCCATTGTGCTTTGTTAATCATATTAGTGTTCTACCAGTGATTGATACAATATAGATGATGTAATTGACAGAATCTTGATTTGGAAGGTTTTGTGTGGGCATATCCAAGTAATCCGAAGAAAATTAGTAACAAACAAATATCATAAAATATTTGGCACATATTTACATATTCTTTTGGCCCATAAAGTGATGATCAGGGTATTATGAATCAGTACAAGTCAAAATGTATTCACATTGCATAGTTCGTATAAAGACACTCGTGACCACTCCTCAAAGAAAAAAAGAGTGACCTTGTATAAAAACAGGACAAAGCTACTGACAGGGTTATAGCGCAATGCTTTGATGAGGGTATTACATCCTGTAGAGCTCATGATACATTGACAGTGAGAGGCACCAGACGCCATCCTCAACACCCATGTCCTTTCTATGCAATATACAAAATCTCTAGGTTGCCATCTCAATTGGAGAATGCAAGGGAGACGAAGAACTTCAAAGTCACTTTTTCAGATATTAATGTTCATATTTATTAATCTAAATGCCTTTAAGAAGGTACCATCATCATCAACGATGACAAATGTTCTTGTACTTGTGTGTGCAAAGCTGCACACAAATCTCTGAATATGTATCCTTATTTAGTGCTGAAATCAATCACATGTATGTTTAAACATAAGAAATATACTTTGTATTCAATTGTGTTTACTTGATGTGGATCTCATCAACTGGACATCAAAATGGATAAGTCTGAGTGTGATACTATGAGTCATATTAAATATGATGGGCAATAGGTTGTGCCTAGTGTTGAATGGGACGTTTGTGATGTTTTATATTATACTACTTTGTATTGATCTGGTATGCATTATATATCTTATTCTTGTGAACCCTAATGGTTTTGAGTATGTAACTGACATTCACACTGCTGAAAAAATAAACAATTGGCACTGATAAAAGGGACTTAAAGTATGAGTGCATCATCAAAATGTATGGAATCATACATATTCTGCATTGATGTGCCTGAGAGTACAAACACACATACACTCAGACCGACAATGATATGGCTGTAAAGGATCATTTCTCATCATGTTGTATGACACACACATTAAAAAAAAAGACATAAATCTTTAGAATGATGGGAATTCCCTAAGTCATAAGACTAAGAATACAAAATCAAATGACATTCACTTGATGGTGTGTGTTAAGGAATTATTGAATTACTTTCTCAAAAAAATTTTGAAAGAAGGGCAGAGGTGGGTGTCAGATTGAAAGTTGTAGTATACTGTATGCCAAGTATATTTTGTTATTTTTCACTGTCATGAATTTCACTTGTCAAATGATCTGTGCAAAATTTACAACTCACAAAGATATTGCCTCCTGTGACACAAGTGCACTGTATATCATCTCCAAGGTGGAAAATCCCTAACGCTTCTCTTGAAAAAGGATTGTAAGTTCTCACTCTGTCACTGTGATTCTTGAACATTAATTCAACCACTCTTGAAATTGCCTCATAAGTCCCAGTTTATGAAGTAATAATGCTTGCAAAATATATGGCCTGTACAAAATGTGTGCACCCTTTCCATTTCCATTGTATCACCAGACCTTGTCAGAGTAGTAGAATGAAAATTTAATTGGCTTGTCAGATAGAAATGACAACATTATCTCTTCATATTTTGTGATGATTTTTGTGTCAATATGTAAAAGTCATCAGTTGCCATAAGTTAAGTCATGGGTTACCATAAGTGTCTGCAAGAATATAACATCATGATTTTAGGAGTGATTACTGTGATATGTGTTGTAGGTGTGTTATCAAGCCATATTACGCTTGTGATCTGTTTCAGTATCTTTACACCGGACAGGACTGGTACCACCAACATGAATTCCTTGTGTATATCTTGCAGATGTACCCTCTTGGATGAGTCATAGGTGGAACACCTTTACCATGAAGGAAAAGGGTAACATGTTTGAGAAGTTCAACAAGTACATTTTAGGGTGGGTTTCTTGTAATGCCAATGCAATGAATTTGAGTACAAAGGGTAATCAACCTCCTAGGATCAGGCAAAACCTTGTTTGAAGTCTGTGAGAAAAACCAGTTTGACATCTTTAGGTGTATATTAAAGATTGAGACAAAAGGGATCTTAGAATTTTCACTGCATGATATCTCCCAGCTTTTCTTGAATATTTGCATAATTATATATTTCCCAGGCCACTCAAACTTTTTGCCCAATATCTGAAGTATTTGGTACATTGTGTTGGATCAGATTTTGCATAGGCATGGACTTGCAAAATAAGTGGACCATGTCAATTGCTCTGTGGAAGAGATTGGTTCATTGCAGTGCAATGACTAGGTGACATTTCAATCTCTTTAAATGTCCAAAATCATGTACATACAGTGCATTTTGAGGGAATGCATGCAAGGTGTAGTACATAAAGTATTGTTATTCTTGCATCAATTTTGCTGACTGTTGTGTGAAATTTTGTTATTGTCAGCCTTCTGTATAAGTTTTGAGGATAGATGGAAACGGAAGATTGCTAATAAGTAGTCAAGCATACAGAATGATTGTAAAACAAAAAATAATAAATTTCTTGTCCTCAGCTTGGTTGATATTAGGTGGGGAAAAACATGTCTATAATCTCATCACGTCTGCAGCTTAGACCTAATACCTTATCATTTTCATTGCCCTATCATCTTTTTTCACACACTAATGGCACTGTGGTACACATTCACTTGACATATAACAGTGTGAGGAGAGCAATGTGGTGAAGGGAACAGCATAACCCCTCTAGCTTCTCTGGTACACTGAGTTTAATGGAAATTCATTTTAAACTCATTCAAATATTCATGCTACTGACGTAATAGTTCATTTTAAATGGATGTTACATGCAAAGAATAGGATAATATATTTATTTATGTTTTGTATTGATTCAGAAATGAAAGGTATATGTTTAAAAAAAATCTATATTAATGTTTCTTCACCTGGTGGTGTATGGATCTGCAGGTCATAATGATGTTTTTTGAAGTAAAAAGAGACAAAAGTCTGTATGTCTTCATAGTGTATTGAAATATTTGAAGTGCAACAATCTTCAAGATTTATGACACATTTTTTTTCTTCTATTGTCATGCTCTGTTCCTGAAATAAAAACTTGTTTTGAGTGAGCATGTACTGCTTTGAGTGTTAAAGTAGTTAAGGATTTTTCTTTCTCAGAATACATGTAAGTCGTACCAATGGTATAAAGTAAAATGTAAATTGATAGAATTCTGGAATAAAAGAAGTGTCAAGTTTGGGACCTGATGCTGACAATTGAAGGTCAATCGTTGCATGGCTGCAAACTCCAGAGCTGAATGAACCAGAGAAGACATATTAAATCATTGAATGGGGTAATGACAGTGCTATTCATGTCCTGTAAACTCAAATGGAATTCATAGATTTCTGTAATTTTTCAAGACACTAATTGTTGTTACAAGTTACATTAACATGGTAGACATGATTTTGACCCCTTAATTCTCCAATGGCTCTTCATATAAAGTTGATGATAAGAAGTGGATCTTGTGCTGGACATGAACATGTTTGTTTCTCTCTTTGTGGAGAAATTGAGGCATACCAGTAATCACTCTAATTCTACAGTAGACAGCTCTATGTTAGATTTTGTTTATTGTAGAAAGACACTTAATGAAGACATGTGCAAAACTTATGCTGTATCACACTGTTTTGAAACTACATTGCTCGCTTGCACACTTTATGCGATCAATACATGCATCAATGTTTTAAGACAAATTGTGCTGTTTGAGATTTGAGCTCTCAAGATATTTGCTTGAGAGAAGGATGTCACTTATATCCAAGTTAAAAATATTTAGCATGGACTTGACATGTGTATGTACAAGAAATTCATGAAACAAGCCTTAAAAATAGTGAGTGCGCAGATATTAGGTCTGTATATTCCAATGACAGCTAGATTGTGAAATTTCACATAAGATATGCAAACATTTATTTTGCTTAACCCCAAATTACACAATGTTTGCTTAACCCCAAATTACATTAATGTTATGAGGATTATTGTTTTTTAAGTCTATTAACTATTGTTGCAAAGCAAACTATAGATTATCTGTGTGCATAGAGTGTTGAAAAAGACAACACTTGTGCTGTCTCATTTGTGGTAAATGAGTGGCAGTTGTGCACATATTATTTGTAGTGATTTTGATAGGATTCCTTGATGCATTTTGTTTAATTATTGACAACCATACTGTCAGAGAGTGCATGTTTCTCAAATTTGGATCATTGCTAGCTCAATGACTTTCCACTCTCTAGCCAAATATGTATGTATTTATTGTTCCCATCATGCATATTATGTTTGTGCTATTTACTTATAAAAGTAGACAGGGATGCACACAATTTCAAGAGGTGAAGACCCAAGATCCCTTCCCTGCGTTCATGTTCAGAATTGCTGGGTTTTGTTTTTGTTTTTGTTTTTGTTTTTTGTGTTTTTTTTTTTTGGGGGGGGGAAGGGAGGGAGGGAGGTTTACATTTTTGTAATCTCTTTGGACACTTCACAGCATTTGCTTTTGCATTTTCTGTAGCATGCTTGAGGATTAAGGCAGTTTTGAAGATTAAAAGAATTTCATTGCCAATGCATTGTGCATATATCAGTTTAAGATAATTATTGTAACTTCTGTCCTCCACAAAATAGAACTCTGTGTTGTTGTTTTTTAAAGGACAGCAATGCATACATGGTGTCAGATAAAAGAATGTGGGCAATGTATATGTACTACAACTTATTATAAATGATTTTGATTCATCTTTTCTTGGAATGTTTCGAGAATGTGTGTCATGATATCATTTTGCTATGTAGAAACGTAAATGTCTGAGGACAATATTATCTACTTATCCCTCTGTACACTAAGATATTGATTAAAATTTGTATCTGTCTCAATGAACATCCGAAAAGAAGAGAAAAAAAAAGCTACTGCTTGTCTTGTACGTCTTATTTTGTCACATGATGGCTGTGTTTGTGGACTCACAATACTAAATGAAATGAGTGAATCAGTTTTGAAGCGTTCATGTGATGCTGTTTGACTTTGACAAGGACAGTGCTAAACATCTTTGGAATGGCAGTTACATGTGATATGATCCAACATGATTTCATTTACTGACAGGACTTTTTATGTGATATGCAACTATCACAGCAATGCGATGATGATCTCCTCAATATATTGTGTTCTATACAGGGGCTGCAGAATTCCCCCCCCCCCCCTTTTTTTAAAAGATGTGTGATGTGTGTGTGTGTGTGGGGGGGGGGGGCTACAGGGGGTCAATGGTGCCCCATCCCCCCCCCCCCCCCCCCCCCCCCCGCTTTTCATACTACACACCTATTGATCTATGTCATAACAGGATATGCTTTACTTAAGTTGGCTCTGCATTTAACTGAAAGAATATGAACAGAGATGTACAGTCATTTCAAGTTTTGTATGTATATAACGCGACAGAAGCCCAATGAGAGTAGCTACCCTACTAAACATATTCGACATCATACTAAAGAATAAAGAAAGACTGGAGAGTAGACATCAAAACAGCCTACTGTATTAGAGTCTTCAGAAATTACCAGTATTGGCTGCCTGTAAGAGACCACGTTACATGTAGTTTTATTGCAGTATATATTGCTAATGTTGCCAAGTTTCTTACAAAGCCATTTATCTATGATTTTGTTAGTTTCAATAGGAAGGACTTTCTCATGTATTCTTTATTGCTCAATGAAAAGATAGTACATGTATTCAGAAAATTTACTCTGTGATCCAATTTTCATAGTTTTACAATTAGGCCTACGTATGTGCCGATTTTAAATGAAAGGTACAAGTTAGGAATGTGGAACAGTGGAGAAAACATGTATTGTACCTGCAATTTTTTTTTTTTTTTTTTTGGGGGGGGGGGATATGATCCTGTGTAGATGATTCAGAACTTCATTGGTCGAGTAATACTTACGTATAGTACATTGATGGAGTGTAATTTCCTTTCATATTGTCCTAAAACCATTTTCAACACTAGACATTTACACAGAGGGGCGCCATATGGATAACTCCAGTAACAAGTTTAGTTATGAGCCCCATAAGCTTACAACAGACGCCAGTTTTCAACGGTCATTTGAGTTCAAATAGTTTTCGTAGCAATGAGAGTTTAGCCATAAGTAGGCCTATATGGAAGTTGCCACCGTGTAGACGAGAAAATTCCTTCGCATTATCCAGAGAAGGCGAGATATGAGATCTCGTCTTCTCAACTTCTCGCGTCCTAAAAGGCCAGACAATGATATCTAAATTATATAAAACTATGTGTACTATTAAGTAGACTGTAGTAGTCCTATCTCGCCTTCTCACTGTGTCGGACCCGAGATGTCGAGAAGACGATATCTCACAACTCGCCTTCTGTGGATAATATCACGTCTGTGGTATGCTTGAAGGACAACACTTTTATTATGATGATGATCCACAGCATTTGTATAGAGCCATAGGCCTATATATTTGTAAACATTCAAAGGTGCAGGGTTATAAGTTATGAACAGAATTTGCGTTCCTGATCGTGAATAAGCCAGTTCAGGGTTCCACTTTGCGCAATAGCAGCAAAAGGTCATGTTATTTTCGTACATAAGGACAAGTTGGCTGTAAATTCACTGAGATGAACATATGTGTGGTATCATGATCACTCAAGTAAACCGTATATCTATGATGCTTGTCAGCACATCCACCTGACAGCAATAGTGGTATTTTATATCATTTAGCAATATACCGTATGTCCAAAAAAAAAAAAAGAAAAGAAGAAATACAACGGGACCCTCCGCAATGATACTTAAAAAATAGTGAATCAATCCAAATACCCACGTCTTGCACAAAACCCATCCGATTTGCTTCAGTGGTCAGAGAGAAATGAGGATTTTTGTAACGCATGTCAGGAATCCCTTCCCTCCCAGTTCTGTCCATTGTGTTCACACATTCCAAGAGCATCCAAGTGCGAAACTTGGAAGAATCACATCCACGACATGCTTCACAACGATTTACATTTCTCTGTGACATTACACCAAATTGATTGGGGTTTTCTGCAAACTATAGGTAAGATGTTATATTTTTAGATCCTGAAATAACATTTAGACATTTTAATCATATTGGAATTATCAATTGATGCAAAACTCCGACTGCAATTTCTCTCTCTCTCTCTTTTTTTTTTTTTTTTTTTTTTGGGGGGGGGGGGACATACTGTATAGGCCCTACATGTATACACATGGGGAAAATTGTTAAAAGGGACCTACATTCAAAACAAACTTATCTGTCTAATGAAATGGCTGCTTTCTCAAGTGTCAATATGGACCATTCTGGTCACCTGGTCTACGCAAGTTCATCCTTTGTTTGAACATGATAACTGTTTCCATGAATTTTACGTCGGGTAGGCTTATGGCCTATGCATGTGTCGCTTTGGAAAAAAAACACACAACAACAACAACAACAATTGAAGTGCCCAACTAACTGAGAGAGAGGGAAAAAAGGTCTTTTTTATTTTGTACCCATTTGCACATGAGCTACCTCCGAACTGACGTGATATTCAATCATCTGAGAAAATTGTACAATTCCCGATTCGCCGAGTAGTATGCGTACCAGCGAAATATATTTTGCATCTAAAGTAATATAGCATACTTGTTCGAGCCTCACTCACTGGCATAACGGATATATAGTAGGTCCTATAGGGCTGGATTGGTTTGGCTTATGTAACCAATACTGCTCAGTGAGACATAGGGAGAGAGGAGAGAGATTGAGGGGGATAGGGAGAGAGAGATGGAGAGGGAGAGAGAAACAAACAGACAGACAGACAGACAGACAGACAGAGACAGACAGAGAAAGTGTATTACAATTTGTTCCACCTTCATGCTCAGACACAAATTATACAGTTCGATTTATACACAATTAGCAATACTTTAACTCCGACATCAGTCATTAAATTGTTTGTAAACATGATAAAATCGGCAATCACATCAAATTCTGGTAATAGAGAATGAATGTTCCACATTCAGGCCGAAACAAATCGAAATAATAGGCACGTCAACCACAGTTCATTACGATATTCCAAAGGTTTGCCAATCCGTAAATGAAATAGAGGTTCGTTTACATACTATAGTTCAAAGTTCGTGAATCCGTAATAAGGTTCGTTATTTCGATGGTTCGTGCGTCTCTCTGAAAATGGAAGCGAGTTTGTTATTCTGAAGGTTTGTAATACCGGAGGTTTGTTAGTATGATTGATATGCGTACCTTTTATTGTTTGTTTCCCAACCACGCACGTGCATAACGCACATTCACACATAAACACTATGTTCTTTTGTTGTTTAATGTGTCTTATTTGTGCTTGTTGCATTTTATGATTCGCTGCTAGCAGATCACATGATAGATTCTAATTATTATGAGAATAGTCGCATGCGAGAAGATGAGAGCTGTTGCAAGCTGCCATGAAAATGTGTGCAAGTAGTTGAAGGTATAGTCAACCTGTGATGAGGCAACCGATTTATATCAAATTTATATGTCAGATTGCATTTGCATCTAAAGGAAATTTACCTGAGATTATGGGAATAGGCGTACATGTAAAGGGGGACCGTATTCCAACCATCACAAGAAACCTTAGAGTCAGAAGTGGAAACCTATTGTGCTCACAGGGGAATAGCACTGAGCAGACAACACTTTGATAAAAAAAAGTCTGTCCAGTTTACCCTATTACAGTTCGAACATACACAAAGTTTTACTCCATGCAGAGAGAAAGTTATATTTTTCTTCTTCATCACCTCCTCCTCCTCCTTCTCCACCTTCTATTTCTTGTTGTTTTTATGCCTCGCATAAACACATAATCATGTAAGTTCTATTCTGACATTGTGAGCTGAATAATAATGAAGATAATCAATGAAATTAACGAAATTTTCAATGCATTATAATTATAGTAGTGTCTCCCCAGTCCTATAATTATATCTTTCTGTCTTACTGTTGAATATCCTTTCAGAGGTGCATTAGAATGTCTATTTCTCTCTCCCTCTCTCTCTCTCTCTCTCTCTCTCTCTCTCTCTCTCTCTCCCTCCCTCTCTTTCTCTAGGAATGATACACTCATACACAGACACACACACTCACACACAAACACTATGTACGCTTTTATGCAAGACGTGCCAGAACATCTACGCGAAGAGAGAGGCAAATTAGGGTGAATGATACACGTATCAATACGCCAGGAGATTGGAAGCTGTTCTATTATGTGTGTCCATAATAAGAATATAAGCTAGGAATTATAACATAATCATAAATGCATGATAATGAATCTTATTCTTATACATAAGATTAAAATTGATATAAGCTAACCGTTCAAACCAACCACTTTAAAATCAATGTTCTGCGTGGAAGAAAATTTAACCCCTCTACATCATAACACACATTCTCACAGTTCAATTCTGTGATTAATAATAATAATAATAATAATAATAATAATAATAGTGGCTACTTATATAGCGCACAGGTCCACTTTTCAGTGCTCATGGCGCTTAAAAAAATGAAAAGATATCATATATTTACATGCATATACATATTCAAACATTTCAACAAATAAGAAAATGGTAAACAAAAACAAATATATACCAAATAAAGAATACAACATATACCAATTAAAAATACAATATTGATCCAATATTAATGACATACAGCAATTACAGTCCTCAGTATGAAAGGAACAGATAAGTTATAAGTTTGGATTTGAATGACTCTGTAGATGACAGTTCCCTTAACTGAAGAGGTAACTGATTCCACAATTTTGGTCCCATAACGGAAAAAGCACGATCACCATACCCATGTTTTTCTCTGGGTGTTTGGAGTAAGAATGCATCTGCATGATGATGAACGTAGCCTTCGTGTGTCGGATTGTATTTTTGAACAGAATTACTTATGTATATTGGGGAAAAAGAATATATTTTATATATATATATATTATATTTTTTATATATAAAAAATATTCAGATTGACACATTCTTTAATACTGTTTCAATTGCTATCTTTTTTTTTATTTCATCACTTCATTCAATGTTTCCGATTATTGTCTTAAAATTGAGCATGATTATGATACAAAAAGGTTTGAAAAAAATGAATTATAAACCAGCAGAAATCAGATCTGAAACTGGTAAACACTCCATGTCATATGCGGGCAGTATGATTTGGAGAGGATTTCCACAGGACCTGAAAAATATGAATACCCGTAACTCTTTTAGGAATTCATTACTAACGTATCTCTTATCGAATAATATCATGATCCCCCATGAAAACCTGTAAATATCTACATGATTATAACATTGCTTCTGTAAAGCGGGGTTCCCACTATCACGATTGGTGCCACGATTGAAATCGTGGTCTTAATCATGAAGCAATCGTGGTGATCTTATCAGATCGTATTAGATTGTATAAGATCTTGAGGTCAATCGTGGCAATCGCGTTAATCGTAGAAAAATTTTGGACGGTTCAAAAATTTTCTACGATTAACACGATTAATTTTTTATCGTGATCATCGCATCAGATTGTCTTGGATCGTATCAAAACGCAGCAAATCTTATCTATATCGTGCTTCTTAATCGTGTTGATCGGGATCGACTTTTTCAGTTTCCTTCTGCTTATTTTGCACATTTGTCCCTATTTTACTCGCAAATCGTGAATATTTTGTATTCCGCGAGGTTGAATTGGGGAGGGGTGGCACAATAGAATTACAGCACCACTGAAACATCCACCAGAAGCAGAATGTTCCACATACCCCACAAAGTAACTGCATGTGTATGTCGGTTTTGTTAAACAATGTTAAATAGAACAACAAATCAAGCCAAACTAACCAAACTTTCAATACCCCATGAGATAATGACATTTTGAAATAAAAATGCATATGATACATACTATGCGAATATGAAATCAAACACACAAGCAATGCTATCAGTTCGGCCAACTTTCTTATATTGAGCGTATACAGTATAACAGATATCATTTTAGTATTCACAGAGACCCCATCCTGTTTTTAGCTTCAATTTCATCATAATTTCTTCACGTATTTTAAAGAAAGGTGAAAATATTTGTCTTGATCTTTTTTTTTTTCTGGAGAAGATGGGGCAATTTTCTGCTCTTCTGTGTTCGTTTGTTTTTTGTTTTTTGTTTTTTGTTTTTTTTTAGGGGGAGGATGAGCACGTCGATTCAATAATCTATTAATTTCTTTGGGTTAAATTAGACGAGGGACTATCTAAGTTTGTGGCTGGCCTGGTTGATTCTTTCTATCTAATGATAACGTAATCGTCATTCGCAATACCGCAGAGGTCACGTTCTCATCATCCTCAACCTGTCAACCCTTGCCGTCATCAATGGTTGTGGATAGTATGCCCATGCAAGGAGGTACTAATACCTCCTTGGTATGCCTAATCACTCTGCAGAAGTTGAGGAAACAACGAAATCCATCGCCAGCCGGATTATTATCTTCCCATTCGGGTTCAATCGCACCTTAAATGGGGGTCGCTTTTGATCCCGATCGTGAAAGATATCTTATCTAATCTCAACAACCCGCATTGGTTCGCGGTATTCGTATCGGAACGTGTCAGAACGTAGCGGCACGCACCAAATCGGGGATCCCGATCGTAATGATAGTAGTAGATCGGAACCAATCATGGACTCAATCGGGACAAGCCTATCGGATTGTATTTGAACGGGAGACCAGACCGTGACAGATCGTATTGCTTGAAATAGACCAATCGTGACATATCGCATCCAAGCGAAGCAACACGTATTGACTCGCATAACCTCGAATCCAAACGTAGAATTTCAGACGAGTTCAATGAAACTTCTACGATCAGTTACGAATATCCAATCGTGGCGTTCGTAATAGATCGCACGATCAGTGGGAACCCCGCTTAAGCGGGGTTCCCACTATCACGATTGGCGCCACGATTGAAATCGTGGTCTTAATCGTGCAGCAAGCGTGATGGTCTTATCAGATTGTATCAGATCTTAAGGTCAATCGTGGCAATCGCGTTAATCGTAGGAAAATTTTGGACGGTTCAAAAATTTTCTACGATTAACACGATTAGTTTTTGATCGTGATCATCGCATCAGATCGTCTAGGATCGTATCCAAACACAGCAAATCTCTTCTAATCGTGCTTCTTAATCGTGTTGATCGGAATCGACTTTTTCACTTCACTTCCGCTTATAATTATTATTATTTTTTGCCCATTTGCCCTTATTTTACTCATAAATTGATTTATTTTTTATTCTGATAGGTGGTAGCCTGCATCTTTAGATTATTATTTCCAAACCGTAAATTGTATGACGGTGTGGGGTTTAATTGTCGTAATTTTTAAGGTGCATTATCAAAATCATTTTTTTAATGATTTCATAAAATGAAAGTTGTATTACAGATTTTTAGATGTTTTCATACATTATGTTAATGATGGTTTCATTAATGAGTTGCTATTACCATTATACAGACACACAAAACAGGATATGGGATAACTTTTGTAACGAAAACAAAAAATGAGCAAAAATAAAATGGCAATTGTATGTCTGCACGTATTGACTAACGTCAGTACAAAGATGAGAATAATTTAATGAATCGTGCTTGAATGGGTACATATCAAAGGCAAATGGTTAATTTTTAAAAGTATATTACAGAATATTTTTATTGGGGTGCAGTATCCTGCTGTTTGTGTATTGTACATAGTAATGAAGAGTTGTTGTTTCATCAGCCATCGTTTGACCCCTTTACATCTATTTTGACACTTTTCAATGTCTTTTTTTGTATGTTTGGTAGAACATAATTTTAGAGGAAAATGGTTATTTTCAACTCTCATTATTACTGCAAATGTAAAAGTGACCATTGTCGTGGATGTGAGATCACTCGTACGATTATGACAACGAAGATCACTCTTATTATTTTTCACAGTTAGTTATTCAATAAGTGTAGCAATATACCCCTGCGAAATAATTTTGCGTAACACCTCCTTTTTTGTCAAAAAATGACATCATTTTGATTAGGGAGTCACTTTTCTGTTATGTGTGTGTATCAGTTATGTTAAACATTGTTAAGTAAAACACTAAATCAAGCCGAATAAACCAAACTTTTAAAAACCCATGAGATAACGACATTTTGAAATAAAAAGGCATATGATACATACACTTTGCGAATATGAAATCGAACACATAAGCAATACTATCCATTCGGCCAACTTTCTTATATCGAGCGTATATAACACATAATACTATGTTACGTAACATTCAAAATGATCCCATCCTCTTTCTTAGCTTCCATTTCATCATATAATTATTTTCTTCATGTATTGGAGAGAAAGGTCATTTTGTCTTGCTGGTTTTTTTTTTCTGGGGAAGAGGGGCAAGTATTTGGGTTCGTTATTTCATTTTTGTTTTGTGAGGGTGAGGGTAAGCATGTCGATTTAATAATCTATTTATTTCTTTACGTTTAATATTAGACGAGGGAATATCTGAGGTTATGGCTGGCCTGGGTGCTGCTTTCTCTCTGATAACATAATCGTCATTAGCAATACTGCAAAGGTTACGTTGTCATCATCGTCAACCTGTCAAGCCTTGCCATCATCAATGGTTGTGGATAAAATTAATAGGCCTAATCACTCAGCATAATTTCAGGGAAACAATGAAATCCGTCGTCAGCCGGACTATAATATTCCCATTCGGGTCCAATCGCGCCTTAAATGGGGGTCGCTTCTGATCCCGATCGTAAAAGATATCGTATCTTATCTCAGCAGCCCGTATTGGTTCGCGGTATTCGTATTGGAACGTATCAGTACGTTGCTGCACGTACCAGATCGGGGATCCTGATCGTAATGGTCATGTTAGATCGGTACCAATCGTGAACTCAATCAGGACAATCCTGTCGGATCGTATTTGAACGGCAGGCCAGATCGTGACAGATCGTATCGCTTGAAATAGACCAATCGTGACCATATCGCATCCAAGCGTACCAACACGTATTGACTCGCATAACCTCGTATCCAAACGTGAAATTTCAGACGAGTTCAACAAATGTTCCACGATCAGTTACGAATGTCCAATAGTGGCGTTCGCAATGGATCGCACGATAGTGGGAACCCCGCTTTAAATATTGCAAGTACGTCATATTATTATAATCAGATTGTTTAGAGGACTGGCCTCGACTAGCCTATTATACACGCTTTGCCCGTTTTTTTTTTAACCAAAGGTGTATACTATTGACTGTTTTGACTATATTATTAACAATGTTTGCTTGGTAAATAAATTTAATTTACTTTGATTTAATTTAATTTAATTTGATTTCATTTCATTTCATTTCATTCTTAAAATCTCGGCATAGTGTGGGAAGTATACAGACCAGTCTTTTTCGAATGAGTGCTTTGTACATGACTATTGTATATGTCGCCGTATACGCATCGGGTGTATAGGGAAGCCCCCCTCCCCCCCCCCCCCCCCAAAAAAAAAAATAGTCAGAAATTGTCAATACCTCGCCTATTTTCAAATGATTTGACCAGGAAAAGAGAAAGTCACGCAACAATTCAATAATCTATTTGGGTTTGGGAGTTTATTTTATTGTGTCTGCTAATTACATTTCTTGCATCCTGTTATCCCAATGAGAGAATACACATGACACTCATCTAGTATGCAAACGCGAAGACGCACATGCGGAAAACAGCTTAATACAAATATGGCTATAGTTTATTCTACAATACTCACGCACATTGCACTGCATATCAATTTTTCTTGCTTTCTTGATAGAATACTTCGGCGACGATTCCACCAAAAGTGTGAACCAAATCGTTGAATATCAATTATGCAAATGCACTCCCTTGTGTGAGAGGCGATACACCCTCCCCGAATACCGAGTATAGACTAGGACTAAAAAAAAAATTGTATATAGGGTGATGCATGTACATGTATTTTTGGGCGTTATTCTCCTGTGCGTATACATATCAGTCGTCTGACGCGGCACAGGTAACTATGCAGTCGGAGACGATGAAGGTGTGCGATGTCTGAGACAATAACCGACAACGAGTTCGGAGATAAGGTTGATGGTGAGGTGAGGACCGTGCAGTCACAAAAATTGACAATCCGTTCAGAAGTCATGTATTCTTGTGGTTTAGCTAAATCCATGTGCCGTATAATCGTGAGGAAAAGAGGACTACAGCAATTAGTGATGTCACAAGCACAACGCCGATTATAATGAAGATACATCAATGACTTTCATTTGTCTATAGCTTTATATAAGGGCACTTGACTTGCTACGAGGGCAATATTCCTCATAAATGGGAATTCCAGGCCAGATATACAAGTCAGTATGAAACGAGAGGATATTACAAGCATAACAGTGAAAATTTGATCAAAATCGGATTAAAAGTAAGGAAGTTAAAGATTTGCTTCTTTTTGCAAATCAGGTCTCGAACAGTAAGTATACTGTTGATATCATTATCATTATTATGTAAAAGTTTATGCCTATAAATAAAACCCTAAATCTATTTTGTTTTCCTCAAAAGTGTAAAATATTTTGTCATTCATGGTTGAATAACTTCAAAACAATGATCCGTTATCGAATTTGACACCATGGCTTGCTCGCGTTTAAACAAAACAAAACAAAACAAAAATTACAATTTCAAGATTTTATGTACAACATCATGAAAAGTTGTGAGGGGATGACCAGAGTCATCAATTCATATTCATAACTATGATTGACTGTTCATTTAAGGACTATTTTCATGGGAAAAACACAGAAACTTTACAATTTCATAGTTTCCCTATATCTTGTTTTATCTGATTGTGATCAAATTTTGACTGTTCTGCTTGGTCAGGATGTAACACAAATCGGAGGAATAGGTACTTTTAATTTAAAAAAAAAAAACCAGAAATTTGTGGAATTTCCTTTAGGCCTATATATTGTTTGAGTTTCCTCAAAAATCACTAATATGCGATACAGATATTTCTACATTCACTGAATCCACTATTTTACACTCAGTTGCTTCAGTGACAATGGAATGACAGTATTGTCAACGACAAAACATTAAAAAAGAATTTATGTGTTATCCAATGAGAGATCACTGACGTGCATGCAAGATCCTCGGAGTGTCATGTGGATACAACATAGAAAATTCTAATTATGAATTGCATTATTATAACTGATGGATAAGGAATGAAAAGAATTAGTTCGAATAGGCCCCATTATTGGAATTTCCTGCATTGATGCATGGTGATCCTGTGTGACATAATTGATAGAGATCGATGTCCAAACGGACAGAAATTTATTAGATTACTGTCATATCTCTATGGGGGAAGGAACCAAGAGGAATTGAGAAAGAAAGAAATTGATGTTGCAAAGCTGACGTTACCGTGAATCATTTCATATAGAATAATTGTTGTTGTTTGCCTGTAGCTACATAATAATGATTACTTTACTCTAATGACAATGACCAGCTTCATATGTAAAGCTGAAAAACTCAGAAAACCTCTCTCTCTCTCCCTCTCTCTCTTACCCTATTGCACATTCGTAATTCCTTCTTCTTTTTTTTTGTATGAACAGCGACTATAAGTGTTAGGATTCGTTCGGGGTGCAATGTGTGTGAAGGGTAATGTAGGTTTCTATTATTTTTATCAAGATCGTGTGATTTATGTTCCGCGTTTATGTAATAGAAAATCTACTTCGCAATGTGTGTAGGGCCTATCTGTTACATTCGGGGGAATACACCCTACAAGCGTTGTTTCTTTAACATATTATATCCAGTGGCATTTCCAATTTTTCAAAACACATACAATGATTTTACTTTCTGTATTGATTGCATACTTATAAAGGTCACATATTGTCAAATGTGCCTCGCTTTTCATTTATATATCTCTATTTAATCATTTCATTTTCAAGAAAGAATAATAGGCCTAGTTTACAAAACATGATTCATGCCAAAATAAGAAATGCAATTGGCCTACACACAGTTCCTTTTCGGGGGTTTCGGTTGAGCCTATATCACCCAGGCCCGTGCTGTTGGTTTATATACGTATAGGCAAATAACTCTTTAAAGTTATGATAATATGATTCACGGCAATGTTGATACATAATCATTATATTTTCAAATATTCTAATTCTTTTCTCTGTAATATAAGACTCCGTTTCCAGTGTGAGGCTCGGCCGCGGCCGTGCCCAGCCCCGCTTCAGTGTAAGCGCGCAAAAGGCCAAATGCGAGGCCAAAATTGGCCTCGCATTTGGCCTCGCTCTGGAGGTGGTCTCGGCCGCGGCCGAGCCCGGCCTTTTCTCAGTGTAAACGTAATACATGGGCCAAATGCGCGGCCAATTTCAGTCTGGCTTCCAAACCCTCTGCCTGTACTATTTCGCTGTTCAGGATATTAACCCACTAAACGTCGAAAAGTAGTATAGTTTAAGGTGGTTTTGTCCTGCAAAGGATTTTTTCCTTCGGCAAAGGCCTTTGCCCGAACGGCGACTTCGTCGCCACGGAATTCATTTGGCAAAGGGTCTGAAAACCAGACATGAATTGCGTTTGTTTACAAGTAGAGCGCCACTGCGACAAAATATTGAAATGTTTGAATTAAAAGCGCGGCCGAGCCCAGCAGTGAAAACGGACAAAATTGCGGGGCTCGGTCGCGCAATTGAGGCCGGGCCCGCACTGTAAACGGGGTCATGGTCTGTCATAATTATGTTTCTGTTAAAGATGGGAAAAAGTGTAATATTTCTGTGGGGGATGGGGGGGGGGGGGGGACTGTAGAGCCCACTCATGTCAAAATCGACCACTAATGTCATAACAACCACTAATGTCATAACACGTCGACGACAAAATGTCATAACAATCACTAATGTCATAACACGTTGACGACAAATGTCATTACGACAACTAATGTTACAACATGTCGACGACAAATGTCGTAATGACCACTAATGTCATAACACGTCGACGACAAATGTCAAAATTTCCATTTTTACTGCAAATGTCATAACACGTCGACGACAACATAATGTCAAAATCGGATTAACCACAAATGTCATTACACGTCGACGACAAATGTCAAAATTTCAATTTTTACTACATGTATGTAATAGCACGTCGACGACAAATGTCAAAATCGGATTAACCATTAATGTCATAAGACGTCGACCACAAATGTCAGTTATTTCCAAATTTACTGCAAATGTCATAACGCGTCACAGGGGCGGATCCATGCAGGCGCCTTTACAAAATCAAAGGTTGGCGTGACCCCCCCCCCCCCCGTTTTCTTCTTTTTATTTCTGTTGTAAAAAAAAAAAAAGAAATAGAGAGAGGGGGCACCGGAGGGTGATGCGCCCCCTCTCGATCCGCGATTGCGTCAACCACAAATGTCAAAATCGGATTAACCGCAAATGTCATAACACGTCGACGACAAATTTCAAAATTTCAAAATTTACTGCAAATGTCATAACGCGTCACAGAGGCGGATCCAGGAATTCCGTAAAGGGAAGGCTCTTTACAAAATCAAAGGCTAGCGCAACCCCCTCCCCTTATTTCCATTTTAAAAACAAAAAATGGAAGGGGGGGGGGGCACCAGAGAGGGATGCACCCCCTCTCGATCCATGATTGCGTCAACAACTTAAATGTCAAAACTCATTGCTTGCATTACAGGGGCGGATCCAGGAATTCCGTAAAGGGGAGGCGCCTTTACAAAATTAAAGCTACAGCACTCCCCATTTTTTTTTCATTTTATTTCTGTTGTTTAAACAAAACAACAACAACAACAACAACAACAACAACAACAACAACAAATAAGAGAGGGGGCTACAGAGGGATGCGCGCCCCTCTCGATCCGCGATTGCGTCAACCACAAATGTCAAAACTCATTGCTTGCATTACAGGGGCGGATCCAGAAATTCCGTAAAGTGGAGGCGCTTTTACAAAATCAAAGATGCCGCAACCCTACCCAATTTTTTCTTTTAATTTCTGTTGTTTTAACACACACACACACACAAAAAAAGAGAGAGGGTGCACTAGAGGGGATGCGTCCCCCCCCCCCCCCCCCCCATCCGCGATTGCGTCGACCACAAATGTCAAAACTCATTGTTTGCCTTACAGGGGCGGATCCAGGAATTCCATAGAGGGGAGGGCGCCTTTACAAAATTAGAGCTGCTGCACCCCCCCCCCCAATTTTTTTCTTTTTGTTTCTGCTGTTTTTCACCACACAAAAGAAAAAGAAAGAGAGAGAGAGAGAGGGGGGGGGGGGGGGGGCACCAGAGGGGGATGCGCCCCCTCTCGATCCGCGAATGCGTCAACCACAAATGTCAAAACTCATTGCTTGCCTTACAGGGGCAGATCAAGGAATTCAGTAAAGGGGAGGCGATTTTTCAAAATTACAGGCTGATGCAACCTCCCACTTTTTTATTTGTGTTTTTTTTTAAATAGAAGGGGGCACCAGAGAGGGATGCGCCTCCCTCTCGATCCGTGAGTGCGTCGACCACATAATGTCAAAACTCATTGCTTGCATTTTCTGTTCTCACTGTATACACCAGTAAATGTACGGCCACAAAACCATAATGCAGTATTTTAAAATATGCTGATGATACCGTGATAACGGGATACTGTCTTGTTATTCAATGAACCCGATGACCACGTAGCCCATAATGATTTCATCAGTTGGTATGATGATCATCACCTCTCCCTAAATACAAAGAAGACCAAAGAAAAGATCATCGATTTCAGGAAAGACAGTGCACGACACGAACCTCTATGGATTCATGGGAATGTCACTGAACAAGTTCACGAGTAGTACTTAGGAACAGTTGTTGACGACAAACTCTGCTGGAGACAAAATTGTTTGTCTATTCAAAAGAGATCAAATCAGGGGATGTTTTTTCTCCGGAAACTTAAGAAGTTGCAAGTTGCGATCTGTCATTGAAATAAGTGTGGCCTTGCACCTTTAGCATCATTTGTATTTTCGGCAATCTGACAAATGAACAACTCAGGGGCAAAATAACTATTGATCGAACACGGAAAGTGGCACATTCGTTGTAAGTCCACGCACAGATCGAGGGTGATAGGCTCAGAGCTCCAATCGCAATACGCAATCATTGTATGCCAAACGTTTACTATCCAAACTGCAAAAAATAATGACAGACACCTCCCATCTATACTCAATATAAGGTTGTGTCCACTCCAAACTCGTCGAGCACGCTTTATGCAATCTTTTATCCCAAACTCAATAAATATGTTTAATGCATCAGTTAAACGGATCTTTCAATGATCATATTGATTTTTTATGTATATGATTTTTGGTCAGTTGCGTTATAAAGTATTCTGTTATTTGGGAGTTTCGCAGTAGGGCCTGAAGTGTAAAGAGATATTGTCAGTGAGACCTGGCTGTGGATGATTTGTTAAAAAAAAAAACAGTTTGATTATATCTGCTGTTTACATTTTGTATACTTGGCAGTGCCTGACATTATTGTCCTAGGGGGGCGTTTCATCAACGAGTTCGTCGGAGATTTCACCGACAAATTTGCTATCAGCCAATCAGACCAAGGATTTCATTAGCTTTTAACAGTTGTCAGTGTAAATCCTTGCGTCTGATTGGCTGATAGCAAATTTGTCGGTGAAATCTCCGACGAACTCGTTGATGAAACGCCCCCCTGATTGACATGTTTACCGGTATGTTGGTAGTTTTTGTTTGTAAATAGCTAACATTTTGAAACAGTTCTATTATAGCTGCTGCTCACATTTTGTATGCTTGGCAGTGCCTGACATTGTATTGTTCTGATTGAACTGTTTATACCGGTATGTTGACAGTTTTTCTTTTTAACTCATATTTTGATATTTTTTAATTGTATAAAGGGTGGAGTTTTTGTCTCATCTGCACATACGTGCTCCAGGGAACAGGATTATGGATCAGGGACAAATTTCACATTCCTCTCTCCCCCTCTCTGTCTGTCTGTCTCTCCCCCCCCCCCCCCCCCTCCCCTCTCTGTCTCTCTCTCTCTCCCTCCCTCTCTCTCTCTCTAGTGTAGATTATGGAGCCAAGGGTTTTGGGTAAATATTGTAAGTATAAATGTTGAAACAGTATTATTGGATATTATGTTGGAAGTGATTTGATGTACTTATTTAACTTTATAGGGAAGGGGGGGGGGGTATTTAGTTATTTATGTTTGATATTGCTGGTTGTTATGACAATTGTTAACTGAGATCCATGTCAGTCATTTGTGTGTGTGTGTGTGTGTGTGTGTTTGTGTGTTCGTGTGTTATTTTGAATTTTTTGACACAAGTTTTGTTTGTAGTATCATATCATCATTGTGTAAATTTAAAATTTGGGGTCTGGGAAGCGTTGAAGTAGTTTTAGTTATATATAGGGTTAAAGAGCTGATATATTGTAGGCCTATATGTATAATTGTGTGCCGGTAATAGATTTGTATAGGGTGTTTCATTGTGCCTATCTTATAGACGTAATAGTGTACTGTAATTGTGATGCAAAATGTGTTTGTATTGTCATGATTATTTTGGTACAATGTAATGTCAATGGAAGCCAAATTTCTATGTCTAACATAGACCAATAGGCTAAAGAAGGAATGAATAAATGAATGAATGAATGAATGAATGAATGAATGAATGAATGAATGAATGAATGAATGAATGAATGAATGAATGAATGAATGAGTGAATGAATGAATGAATGAATGAATACAGGCGTGCAGCCTTGATTCGAGGCAAGAAAGAGACCCTTGGTGGTCGTCGCATCTCAAGGTACCAGTGGGTGTGTCTCATTCTTGCCCCTGCCAGCCAATAGAGAAGGCTCTGTCATTGCCCTTCGATTGACCGCCACGCACGCACTCTCAAAACAATAGAGTATTGGCCTTACGCATTACGGTTACGCTCTTGTTTATCTTAGCTAGATCTACTAAAGTATATAGCAAGTTGTACCTCCTTACACTTGGCTATACATGTACTGTGCTGTAAGTAGGGCCTAAGTTGTTTATAGACGTTATCTTTGCGCGGGCACGTACGGATTAAGAATGGAATTTTATTTGAGCCGAGCGAACACAAACTGTTGTCTCGTCAGGCCAAGGGCCGTCTGAACTACTCTATTGTATACCGTTAGAATTCTACTTCTGTATTGTATTGGTAGAACTACAGTACATACGTAAATTTGGCGTGCGACAGCGTCCGACCAGGTATCCACCAAATTCGCTTTCCCACCAGCGCAGCGGATATTGACAGGCTACGAGAGGTCGGCGTCCTAGATCCTGCAAACAGCAATACATTTACAAGGTAAGGTTTTCTCTGTCTCCAACATCTATTGACCGTTAGAGTGAAATGTCCATGTATGCTCTGTTAGCTATACTGTCAGTATTCCATCCTATAAGTGGCATCGTGTCATGATCCTGAGTTAATTACGTAGGAAACATCAAAGTACGTTGAAAGAGTACCAGTAGCAGTATCAGTTCAATTGTCGATCTTACGTAATCATGGCCAGCGCCACATTTTCAAAATTGGGGGGGGGGGGGGGGGGGAGGCCACTTAATCAGACTTCTGGTGCAACTTCCGGGTTTCATCAGCTGATCACAAGCAAAAAAAACCCAACCCCCCCCCCCCCCCCCCCCCAATAAAAAAAAATACAATTCAAGGTCTTCAGCGCTTCTGTGGTGCCACCAAGTTCCAGGTTTCTTCAGCTGACAAGCAAAAAAAAAAAAAAAAGATAAAAAAGAATAAGATAATATTAATAATAAAGGTCTTCAGCACTTTGTTTAGGGTGCCACTATAAACACTGTACGTTGTACGTTGGGGCTGCTGGTCGCAGTTAGGGGTAAGCACTATCTGGGCACCCGTCCCGCTTCATCATGAATATTCATCATCTACATGTATCCGTAATACCGTTGAAATACATATTTTTTTCATTTCCCGGCAGCGTTTTTACATTTCTCGGCAAAACTAAACATTTTTCCATCTCCCCACGAGACGTTTTAACATTCCCCGTTGATGCAATTTTTCGAGATTTTTACATTTCCCGGCCATACGTTTTGCACGTATCCAGCGTTCTGCCATTTACTAGTACAGTATCTTACTGCCAGATGAATATTCATGATGAAGCGGGACGGGTGCCCAAATAGTGCTTACCGCAGTTAGGGTGCCACATACTTCCGGTTTTCTTGTGCTGACAAACAGCAAAAAAACAAAACAAAACAAAACAGAAAAAAAGCCTTACCACGCTCGAATAACACGTTTCAACGTTCCTATATATTTCTTTATAGTGCCACTTACAGCACTTCCGGGGGGGAAAAAAGTGGGGGCGAGCCCGAGCAGAGAGGCCAAAATATTATTTCTTGAATCTGGGATGACAAATTTGACTTTATTACTCTTGTTGTTTTGAGGTACAGTCAACTTTGCGTGAGTCAAATCAATTATTTTGACTGAGAAAATAACTTTGCCTTAGAGAAAACTTGACATATGAGGGATTAAAATCTATAGAATGTTAAGAGAAGAGGACTTGAAAAGACCTTAGACTATATGCAATTATTTGACTCATGTGAGGTGGACTTCAGCATGATTGACTGCATAGAACTACAGGAGGAAAAAAAAAGACTTTTCTTTTCCTTGGTGTGAACATGGACCTAGGTCCATGGTGTGAATAACAGGCAAATGTGGGTCAATGTGAGATAGGTTATTGAAGGCACATACACAAATATGCAAAGGGTTCTTCAGCCAAGTGACATACAGAGTGATCTCTTACTTGTACAGTGCCAGTGTTTAGCCAGAACAGATCTACGCTGTTCTTCAAATGTTTTCTGTGATTGTCAACATGAATCAACAGAAATTACAAATTTATAGTGCTCAATTTATAGATGTCACTTTACTTTAATAAGTAATAGATGATTGTTGCTCTGCATCACTATATCTTTTTGACTTGCACAGGCGAAAAACCTTTGTAGGTGTCAGACCTGTGATTGTAGTGTGCAGATCAAGAATGTTACAAACAAATTCTTTTAGATAGAATTTTGAAGTACAGCTGTACAGGAAATGTTGGTAGACAACAGCTGTGTAGTAAACTACTGTTGATGAGTATGAATTGCTCTCCAACACTCATTTTCCCCACCATGAGAGAGGAAATTATTTCCTGGAACTTGAGGGATTATGGTTATTTTACTACATAAGTTTGATATTTTCCCCTGTTCCCAGTGCAGTCACTTACTTTCAAGATCTGAAGACTGAAAGTTACCCTTCCATCTCAATCAAACATCATGGCTGTAAGACCAAACCTATCCTTTGAGCAAGGAGTTCATCTAACTCAGAAGCTCTATGGCCTGGAGGATGTTGTGTGCCTACAGGAGTTCATTAGCTATGACAACCAGAACCTCCTCATTGAAGCCCGGTGCCCACAGAACAATGATGCCCTCAATCATCATCATCAGCCACGAGAGAAGTTTGTTTTGAAACTTACGAACTCAGAAGATTCCAAACTGTTCATATTGCACAAACAAATCAATGAGGTCCTGCTGACTTTGAGGGAAGCAGGTATACCTTGCTCCTTTCCACTTACAAACGTCGAAGGGAAACATATAACACTGGAAGAGCTGTCCTTCAAGCACAAAGGTAATCTGAGCAAAAGCCTAGAGGTTTGTGCTGAGTCCGTGATAATTTTCCTGTTTTTGCCAATAAAGGGAGTGGGCAAATGTGTTTGTGAATTTCTTTGTACATATTGTATCAAGATAAGCCAGAGAAAGTGGCCAATATAGATATACTCTTGAGAGATTCAGCTGTCTTGTGATTGAATTTGGACAGATTCTGCTTTCAAAGCAGTGTTGAACAGAATGTCAATTCTGTATTCTATACATCTATTGCACAGCCTCTTGGCTCATCCTTTCACTTCAAGCTTGCTAGTATATCATTGCACTCTACATGGCATGTCATGGGGGGGGGGGGGAGAAAACTCAAGTGAGACACTGACAGCAATTATTTTATGTCGAGATAACTTTTTGCATTTCCATGACAGACGAGGAAAAAAAGAGATGCAGACTTGTTGCCTTTGGTTAAGTTTGCTTTAATTGTTTCTGTATCATTAAGTTGCCTTCTGTTCTTGTTCTAGACACAGGTAAGGAAGAAACAGGCATGTTCCTGACACGGCTCATGAATTATCTTCCTGGCCAGTTCATAGGGAGTACATCATTGCTCACAGGAAAGATGTGTTATGAAGCAGGCCAATTACTTGGCGAGATCTCTTCTACCTTGCAGGTTGGTGAAATCAAGGTGCTTCAAGCTCCTTGGTAAAATACAGTAGTCAGTATGTGTGGGCAACAACACAACACAAATTAATGTGTAGTTGGAGCATTGCTGTACCATAAATAGTTCTTGTTTTAATTATTATGTATTCATTGTCTTGAAAGAAAGGGCTGTGAGTGTATTAGATTATAATATTGTGTTTTGTGCAGTGGATGGAGGGCATGAGAGATTGAGATCTCTTTCTCTGTGTCATTTGTTCTGATTATTTTCAACCAGGTGATGCATGCATAAAGTGAAATGAGATGTGGTTGTGTGCCAAGGTAGTGGCTTTTCCAATACACAAAGCTTCCCAGGTAACATTGTGAGAAAGACTATACAAGGAAACCTGTTTATCTAGGTCACCGGGAGGTTATAACTTGTACCTCATTGTGAACGCACTAAATGATATCAGCTAAATACTCTTTAATGGAAAATCAGGAATGCCAAATTTACTACAATGTATGTTATTTAAGCAGTATACCTCCTTGTAAGTGAGCTTTTTATTACGGGTTTCCCCGTGTGTTTACATACAGAAGATGGAAAGAGAGATTTTGCAATACATTTGTACATGGCATCAGCTGATGGTTCTGAGAATGAAATTACCTGGAATTGATATCATGGGTCTATTCTGTTTAAAAAAAAAAAATCATACATAATACTACTTAAGCCTCTTAAAAGTTATGATCAAGTCAACAGTTTGAGATGCCCACCAAATACCATGTGCATTCACATGGTCCAATATTTTTTTCCAGGTTCATCTAATTCTACCCATTTGCATTCATTATTTCTGTCCAAACATTTAAATCAACAGCATTGTTTAATGCTTTTTTTTGGGGGGGGGGGGAGGAGTTGCAGTTTGGGAGGGGAGGGCATACTGAAACAAGACTATGGAAATGACATTGTACTGAAATGTCGTAAGTTCTGAAGAGATTGCTACCTTTTCCTTTTGCCTGTAGAAATATGATGGTGACCCAAATGAGTTTGCCTTACGTGCTGGAGAATATGATTGGTGTCTGAAGAACTTGCCTCGTATTGAAGAGTATGTTCATGTGATCCAGGATGATACACATAAAGAACTTGTGAGAGAGGTCGTCCAAGCATTCAGGGAGAAGGTCTTGAGCCAGGAGGACAAGCTCCCCAAAGGTATCGTAGAAACCTGAAATGGATCACTTAAGATACTGTAGCTTTGAGATAGTGATGGTACATGTATGTTTTTCAGTAGCAGTAATGATGATTCCAGTAGGGACAATGCTGGTATGGCATCTTGTCATCTTTAACCTGTTAAGTCATGCAGCAGCTTTGCCCCAAAAATCTTCTCACTGTCCTTGTACCAACATGTAGACTGGCAGCTCTAAACTTTGACTGCCTGAACTTGGAGAAAGATTAGATGGAACTAGTTAAATTTGTTAATTCCGCACCAGATTATGGGTGAAATTGCAAAAATTTATGCATGCAATTTCACCTGGTGTCTTTCATAGGTGGTTAAAAATTGGTACATGTAGTGTATGATTTTCCCCAAATGTTTCTCTTGTCACTTTTCAAATTGTTGCCAATTGTGTGGATACCAGGTAGATTATGTGATTTTGATTTGATTTGATAAAACTACAGTATAAACTATAAATACAAGAAAATATGTCAATTTCAGATAAAAACAGTCATTCTAGTCTCAAATTTGATGGCAGTAGAAGGATCTGCTGTAGATGTAGCAATATAGAAGTGCTTCATGATAATGCATTGACATTGATATGTAGTGAAAGAAAAGGGCTCAAATGAAAATATATTTTTTATCCTCTCTTTAGAAATACTAGCAATGATGGTATCTAATGTGTACTCAATATGAAAAGATATAGCATGAAACCACAGGAATTTGATCCTCTGATTTCATGGGTTCAAAAGTTATGTCCTAGGTTCTTGTATGATCTCATACCTAAAAAATTCATTGTTTTGCCAGTGATTATATTTGGTCATTATAAAACTGAATTGTTGATAAGTCTAATTCATAAATTTCACTTGAAAACACAGTGAATACCTTAGTTTAACTATCATGCATAATAACTGATCCACTTAATTCAGCATACTCAGCATATATCCTGCTTGTTTCCATATATCAATATTGATTCCACTGAGTACATCTCATATATGCACCACTGTATTTAAAGCAAAGAAAAAAAAAAGGAAATTGGATATTACAATGTATAACAAAGAAAGACACCAAGGGATAAAGAACAGAATATCTAAACCTTATGTCTCATATATCAGTTATCAGTACAAAAATATATTTCCTTTTTTTTGTTTTTTTTTTTGCATGCAGTGCCAATTGTATGTGTTATCCTCCCCCCCCCCCCCCCCCATGCCATAATGACTTAAAAATAATCCAGCTCATGTAGGGTTAAGTTTCACTGTCTATGATGATGTATAGATTGCAAAAATATTGTTTTCTCTGACCTTGTTACAATGTACAGGATTGATTCATGGAGACTTCAATGATTATAACATCTTGGTGAAGGAGGAGAAGTCATTGTCATCCCATCAGTGTTCAGATGCCAAGGACAAAGATGTCGTAGGCATCCTTGACTTTGATGACATGATGTACTCATCTACTGTCTATGATGTTGCCATAGCAATGATGTACATCATGCAATGCTCCAATCTAGAGTGCAAACCGCTTGAGAGTAGTGGTCTGCTCCTAGCAGGATTTCTAAGCAAGCAGTGCCTAAGTGAAGAAGAGTATGGGGTAATCTACTATTGCGTGGCAGGGCGCCTTGTACAGTCCCTTGTGCTAGGCCTGTACACATTCTCCAACAGCCACAGAATGACTACCTACTGAGCACACAGGTCAAAGGTTGGGAGGCTGTAAGCCTTCTCTGGTCACATGATGCCCATGAGGTCAATCTGCTCTGGAGAAAAATAGCGCAGGAGTGCTAGGTTCAATGTCTTTTTTCTTAATAGTACGTATCATAGTTTGTTATATGATACCTTTATCAGATTCTCTTTTAATGTCATTTTTTGAGAAGTTTTCATGTGATACTTGGTATTTGTTGTACCAAAGAAAAAAATAATTGCAATATTCATGGGCATATTCAGATCCATTTTGCAGTCTGAGTGTATACTACAGTCAACTTGCAAGTTGACAGTGCAAATGTCAAATAATCAGCCAAGTCTAAAAAAAGAAAAAAAAAGAAAAAAAAAAGAAAAAAAAAAGAGGTTTTAGTTGACATTCATAGCCTAATGTTTATTATTTCTTTGGGCAGGGAGAAGTAAAATGTTACCCAAGTCGATGTGTATTCCTCAGTCCTCAGTCCTGTCAGAAATGACAGTTGACTGTATGTGACACATAAGTGTCTCTCTTCTACCTCTGAATGGGCAAAACATTTTTGTGTACATTTGCAAAGATGAGGACTTGACATTGTAAGATGATACTGAATGCAAGATATGTAATGTAATTTTGACTTAAGGGGAATATGCGATAAATGTCTTCAATGTGAAGGAATATGAGGAAAAGGAACCATGATTTATGTGCACCAGGGAGTAGAATTTACTACAAGTGACTCCCATTTTTTCTAACAGAGTCCTTGTCAGTCCAGCAGTGTTCTTTTTTATCAAGATTTCATTATAGCCGAATGATAAAAGTATATAAAGGTATGTAGACAATTTTTGGACCTGAATTTTTGCTTTGTTATAAAGAGATATTTGTTATAACCCTGTTTGTTACAAAGGGAGTGCACTGTACCAAGACACTACACAAAGGAGTCTCCTTCCAGGAAGACTGACAGCTGAAGATACCCAGCCTTCCTGGACATGGCACCTGTCATCAAGTTGTGGTGCTTTCTTATGTGAAGAAAAAAAGAAGTACACAGACCCTGGCAGGAAGTAATACTGGGCACTAAATGGGGTAATCACTTTAGCAGCCAACACAGGAAGCTATGCTGGGAGAGGAGACAAGGCATGTGGCTGCAAGGAGTGCTATGACAAGCAGATAATGGTATAAATCAAAAAGAACCAATCAATGTACAGCAAAGTACATATGTTGACATAATATGTGTGATCCCTTACTTCATGTTGTTTAGGGGGTGATGTAGACAACTGATGGATTTGCAAGTATTAAAAGGGAATGAAACCCCAATTCATTGTGTTTACATATACATGTATTTGGATTGAGTGAATGTGGCCATATTGGTGGAATGCATCAGTGAAGTTTGAGGAAAATTGAACCATCCATTCAAAACATATTAATTTTTAAAGTTTCAGTACTGCCATCTCTGGATTAAAAGACTACATGAGTTCCTGACGTGACGCATGAACAGGATGTGGGATATATTTCGCTTTAAGTGGAGAACACACAATGTTACTTCGTTTAAATGGGTGGCCACATTTCACTGTTTTCTTCTAATATTTCTGCATTCGCTGAATCCGCATTATCCACATTTTTATTCGGGAATTAAGTGGAGAGAGCACTTAATGTTACTGAGAATAATCATACATTACCTCAGCTTTACAAAATATGAAATGGGGTAGTATTTAAGGTGAGGCTATACATTGTATGTTCTAATATCCCGTCAACTTCCTTACATTTAGTTATCTTGTCTGGAGACGTCTTGAACGTCGCCCAGGAGTCGCCTCCTTGATCTCGAGCGCAAACCATTTTTTGTTTTGTTTTGTTTTGGTCCTTCTGGTTGCACGAATCGTCGGGACTGCAGTCGCCACAAGTCTCCTCCAGTGAGATAGGCTCTTTACTACATACACAACATGTACATGTATTGCCCAACAATGATTCTTGTGGAAAGTTGTGGGTCATACGGTCAAGGGTTAATTATGTGTGCTAAATTACGCTATTTGGTGCTGACATACACTATTTGCTCCATACCTTGAGAATGACCCGATGGATACACGTAATGAAATGTGGTAGTGTATGCACTATCGCACAATAATTCTGAATGTAGGTATGATTTGGGCCATGGGATCGCATTTAAACGTTTTTTTAAAAAAAATCGAAATTGTACACTTTTTTTCCATGTTTTGAAAATAGCTCAAAGTGCATGTATTGTCATGAGAATAAATTGACGTATAAATAACCAGGCAGTGATTATTTCCAGAAAGTTTTTGGCCATGGGGTCAAAGATCAACTGAAATTTCTTCACGCGGAACGTAGTATCAACACATATTCCGGTTGGGCAATCAAACTTTCAAACGTAATCATTTCAGCTTCTTGCCAATGAATGTGAAATTGTCGTCTCACATTATCAAGATGCACTAAAGATTCATTATGATAATAATGTTATCAAGTGGAAGCATGCCAGTCGCCATAGCAATATTCATCCTTTTTTTCTTTTGTATTTACTTGCTGTCAATTTGCACAATGCCTGCAGTCTGAATTAATGACGTTATTTGACATGCCTGTCAGAAATGAATGTGTGTACATGTACAGTGTTTTTCCCCTTGCATGCCGTGATTATGTATACAGTGTATTTATTATGACTATACAGAAAATATGAAAGTTCGAAGAATATCCTTATTAAGGAATTTCCCCGTACGAACTAGAACTATCACTCATTGTGATTAATATACCCCCACCTACAACTGAGGAAATTAGCTCAACCAGGATTTTTTCAACTTTTTAATGAAAAAAAAAATACCAAGGCAATGCACTGTCCAACAGTAAATAAATGTATTGCTCACTGTCAGTCAAATGTCCCACATCTCGAGTCAAGTGCTCAAAAACTGAGTGAGCAAGATAAATAAACTGACGATTTCTATGGTTTTTATTAAAAAATTGTATAACCATGGCGCAACACAATGTTGGATATTAAGAAAAAAATGAAGTTTTGCACAACTATATACAATGTATCATAGCCATCACATGTGCCAAATTTCAAGCCAAATGCTAACAGGATGAGGGGCTTAGTTGAATTCACAATATTAGTGTATCATTTTCATTCAAAATATACTGTTACCATGGCAACACATTTTCAACACTGACAAAAGAGTTTTTGCACATCTAGGTAATGTAGAGGTAACATGTGCCAAATATGAAGCCAAAACGCTCTAAACATAGAGAGTTAGGATCTAATCGAAATGTTTGTATGATTTTCATTCAAAATGCACTGTTACCATGGCAACACATTGTTCAACAATGATGAAATACAAAGTTTGCATATCTCTGTACTACAATGGTTGCATGTGCCAAATTTCAAGCCAAATACTCAAAGACTGAGGGAGTTACCTGAATCCACAATATTTTTATATTGATTTTCATTCAAACTATGCTATTACCATGGCAACACAATGATCAACAATGACGAAAGGTTAAGTTTGCACATCTACATACCATAGTGGTCAGGTGTGCCAAATTTCAAGCTTAAATGCTCAAAGACTGAGGGAGTTGGCAAAATCCACATGCTTTTTGGTGAAAAAATGTCGTCACCATGGCAACGCATTGTTCAACAATAATGACAGATTAAGTTTGAACATCTATATGCTGTAGTGGTCACCTGTGCCAAATTTCAAGCCAAATGCTCAAAGACTGAGGGAGTTAACTGAATCCAAAATATTTTTGCATGATTTTCATTCAAAATATACTGTTACCATGGCAACACATTGATCAACAATGACCAAAGACTATGTATGCTCATCTACGTACTATAGTGGTCACATGTGCCAAATTTCAAGCTTAATGCTCAAAGACTGAGGTAGTTACCTGAATTCACAATATTTTTGTATGCATTTTAGTGAAAAGCTGCTGTTACCATGGCAACCCATTGTTCACCACTGACGAAAGATTAAGTTTGCACATCTATATGCTATAGTGGTTGCATGTGCCAAATTTCAAGCCAAATGCTCAAAGAGTGAGGGATTTAACTGAATCCACGATATTTTTGTATGATTTTCATTCAAAATATGCAGTTACCATGGCAACACATTGATAAAAAATGACGAAGTAGTAAGTATGCACATCTACATACAATAGTGGTCACATGTGCCAATTTTTAAGCCAAATGCTTGAAAACTGAAGGAGTTGGGCTAATCCACACATTTTTGTATGATTGGTAAAAAAAAATTCTGTTGCCATGGCAACAGATTCATCACCACACACATCAAATGTGTTTTGCACAAATATACATTACATTGATCGCATATCCCAAATTCAAACTGAATTGCTACAAAAGTAAGAGATTAGAGCAATCCACAACATTTTGTAAGATTTATAAGAAAATCTTCCGTTGCCATGGCAACGCATTATGAAATACTCATGAAAAAGGTCTCTTGCACATCTGCCTGTGATAGCAGTCACACATGCCAAATTTGAAGTTTATTGCTCAAAAAATGAGAAAGTTGTTTGATCCACAAGTTTTTATGAAAATATGCCGTTGCCATGGCAACGCATTATGCGATACTAACAAAAAAAGGTGTCTTGCACATCTACCTTTGATAGCAGTCACACATGCCAAAATTGGGGTCAATTGCTCAAAAAATGAGAGGAGTTCGATCCACAACATTTTGCTAGATTTTTTTAAAATTTGCTGTTGCCATGGCAACTCATTATGCAATACTAACGAAAAAAGTGTCTTGCACATCTCCCTTTGATAGCAGTCACACATGCTAAATTTGGGGATAATTGCTCAAAAAATGAGAGAGTAGTTCGATCCACAAGTTTTTACGAAAATATGCCGTTTCCATGGCAACGCATTATGCGATACCAACGAAAAAGGTGTCTTGCACATCTACCTTTGAAAGCGGTCACACATGCCAAATTTGGGGTCAATTGCTCAAAAAATGAGAGAGGAGTTCGACCCACAAGATTTTGCAACGGACCGACCGCCCGACCGACCGACCGACCGACCGGCCACCCGACCTCAGGATGATTCCTATATACCCCCCTACACACTATGTGTGGGTGGGGGTATAATTACAGAGGTGTTCCTGGAAAATATAGGCTAGGCTTACTCCTCTATAAGCCCTTTCCAAACAGAAAAATATAATCCCTATAAACGGTTCATAAAAGAATTCCTGGGTTCTGGAAGATCGGGATTGTTGTAATTATGTGTAAATTTGAGCTTAAAGTGATGAAGAGAGTTAATGTTGAGGAAGAACTTTACCATCAAATGCTGCCTTGTGACAATGTGTAATTCTTTGATTAATTGTTTCCTCGTCGTTGCAATAAGTTTACCCATTGGTTTCAATCAATGTTTCTTATACGGTTCAGGACACATTGTTAGCGTGCTATATTGCCAATAACGCTACTTTGTCATAACGTGTAATGACTATTGTGGCCACATGCATGTGTTGTATGGGGATGCATTAATATTGTGGTGACAATATCTTTGTTGGATTGGAGAGAATGATTTGTATATGCTGCAGTCATTTTATCACCTTTTTCATTCAGTGTTACAATACCAAAGAAACTGTTTAAGTTCTGCATCAAAGGATCGCAAATGTGAAATACTGTACAGTCAGCCTCGACTAAGTCGAATCCAACTCACGGACTGGAGAAAATCCTACGGCTTTCACGATAGAATTAACACGTCATGCTTTTATCAACGCAGGATAGAATTTTTCTTGACTTGCGTATTAATTTTTTTTTTTCGACTTTAGCAAGGTCGACGTGTACCTATAGGTGAACTATTGACTGCGCTGTGTGCCCAAGCTTTGAAGACGGCAGGAGGTGCGTTGTATTGTTTGAAGCCTTCCAATTCATATATGCAATTACCATAGCTTGGACAATAAGCATCAGTCCAAGATTCGTTAAATACATTTGTCTTTGGATTGAATCAAGAACTGTGCAATGTAAATCGTAGCTTTTATATTACAGCAACTGTCATCAGATTGTAAACTTTCAGATTGTATGTCGTCTTTGATTTCCTCAAATATTTGCGATAATATGTGTTGCTCTTCTTGCGCCTCTTTTTTCCCCTTCTGTCAGTTTGAGTTGGGTCATAGTGACGGTATGTCACAATTTGATCAATAATTTCGATATGATATTCGATACAATAATTTCAGACCACTTTATGATAAATGTGATTTACGGCAAGGGTAAATTAAAAAGAAAAACATCTCATGACAAGTTAAGAAAATGATCTGTAATGAAGCTTACTGGATCAAACTTGTATACAGTGAAGCCCCATTATGATAAGGTCGGACATTATAGCGATATACCTGATAACGTTGTAACTTTGCAGACCCGATTTCTTTTTTTTTTTATTCCTTATTATAACGATAGCCTGGAAATTTCTGTGATCCCAGGCAGCTCGCTCAAATAACGATGTTCTTAAGTATATGATTAGATATACCGTATATATAATATATAACAGGCCCTATGTAATACACTGTATATAAGATGGGCATTCAGTCACTTGACTACCCATGAGAGACCAGCTAAAAAGTACATTACATGTGTTTGATTTCATTTGCACTGAGTAGCACAGCAAATCATTGGATAAGAGTGTCTTATCAGATCTGGTTCAAAACTTGCACACGAGGAAAAAATGCAGTCGACACATTCTAGAATCGCAACATGCAGATAGTGTTTTCACGTATAAGATACCATTATGACAACTGTACAGTACAAACTCGGCAAGCAAGGTACATGTGGATAGCTGAAGATGGTGCTGCATTATAACCACTGTATTTTCTGTGAACGAGACAATTAAAGTGGCCTCTCACCCTGTTCATATCGTATAATGCACTTGAAATTATTATTTTTCTAATTATTACGTTGAAATGACACTTATTTCCAATGCAAATCTAAGTCTGATACAATGGAGTATTTTATTTTGTCGCATAAAATATAATGATGAAATTGAGTGTTTCTCTTTGTGTACTTTGTGTGTTCATGCCTTCACATGTACCAATGTACACGTACATGTATATTGTATTTTTGACAATCATTAAAATCATGGAAGACTGTGATGCAGACAATGAATGAGACTACATTGTAGTTTGTAGACTTCAATGCGTGCTCTAAAGTGCAGTATGCTATACTTAATACTCACAATGTAGGCGTACTCAAACAGGCTTGTAGAAGTAGTTGTACATGTAAAAGTACTGGTGTACGTAGAATTACAGTTTCATAACCCTCAAAGTGTGATTTTTCACCTATGAAGGTTTCTCTCTCTCTCTCTACACTGAATGGCTGAAGGAAAGAAACCCATTTCATTGTGTCGTCCCATGAAGTACTCTATAAAGCTGCCTTTACCACAAGACGTATCAGTTTGATATCCTAGAGAAATCCGAGAGTGGTAGTATGTAGACCGCCCGTTTATTAACACAATGATTTCTATTGCCCCTAGCTCGGATCAGTGGCAATGTTCTACGAAGTGCCGATTTGGGTCGAGATTCGACATGGATGATATGTTTACGTGTACTTCATGTATCTGTCATGCATACATAGTACATCCAGGAAAGTAGCTTGTTTACGATATCCTTCAACTTCATTTATTTGTAAACTACAAAGTGGTAATGTAATGATATTTTGTCCAGACTGATCACTGGAAGCAATAGGATTCATATACTCCGGTTAAAGGTACAGCTGTATGATTATGTATTGAGGATGTGCGCACTGATCAAACCGTACATTTAATGTTCTTTGTACAGAATTAAGATTCATATACATGTATTGTGCTCCATAGGAACACCCGTATGTATTTTGTGTGTAGTAATGTCCTGGAAAACAGGGGTTTTCTCTGTGTGTGTGTGTGTGTTTTTTTTTTTTTTTTTTTTGGCGGGGGGGGGGGGTTGCGTGAATTTATATGGATATAGTTCACCCATCTGCAGGGTTGGAACAAGTCAACCTCGCTTGTTCCGTGGGAATTAGGAACTCGTCGCTCAACAAAATCCTTAATATCACTTGCAGAAAGCGTCACCAAAAAGGTTTGTCGGCCTCTCGACCTCTGTGGGCGTCACTCACAAAATAATAGGGAGCTTTAGATTTGCGACGCGGATGATAAGAGGGGAAAAAAGTTCTGCTCATGCGCAAGACCACTCATCGAAATCGATTACGCGTCGTTTGAGTTTTCACGACGGTTCTGGGCCGTTTTAGCGTCCGCTCAAATTCGCGACGCTGAGAGCTACTTGAAGCAATGATGACGAATGACAATTCATTTTGGGGCTGTTTTACTTTTTGTAGGCTGCGTCTTCGCAAAATCTTAAAGGGATCGTATAGTTTTGGTTGAGACCTAATTTCAGATTTCTAACATTTTTTGGTGAGATAATGAGAAACCTCTTATGAAATATTAAAGAGCATGTAATTTTATGAGGAATTCAACGTTTATTTGATGAAAATTGGTTTTGAAATGGCTGAGATATCCAAAAAAGAGTAATTCTAATAAAGTGTGGGACCCACACTTTATTACGATCGCTTTGTATTACTTTGTTTTTGGATGTTTCAGTCATTCTAAACCCAATTTTCATCAAATAAACTTTGAATTCCTCTTAAAGTGGTATGCTCTGTACTATATCATAAACGTTTTCTTGGTATCTTGCAAAAATTTAAAAGCCCAATTTTCATCTCCACCAATACTGTACTGTCCCTTTAAGCTATACTTTACAACACGGCGCAGGGATGAGAGAGGAGAACGGTCAACGCAACCGTCGCCTTAACGTCCGCGCCGAAAATCTAAAGCTCCCTAAACCTCCCCTTTTCGACGATATGAATGATCGCAAAAGCTCACTTGAGCCTTTACTCAGGCGAGCTAAAGAGAAATGTAACGATTTACAATAGATATTGGAGACAGGTAATATCATATTCGACAAAACACCTTATCAAACCAAAATACATTTTTATAACCAAAGGACCCTGGAAAAGTGTCGAATCTTATGCGTACAATACTCGTAGAAAGACATCTGTATAATACTGAACATGATTTCTCTTTTTTTTTTTCTTTTCTTTCTTTTTTTTTTCTTTTTTTTGGGGGGGGGAGTCAAATTCATGAGCAGTCTATATGATTATGCCATTGCTCTGTCTTCTTATGTAGTAGAAGTCACTCTTGACTTCGGCAAGAGACCTTATCAAACCAAAATAACCAAAGGGCCCAAAAGAATACATTGTATCTACAACCTCTTTACGAATATGCCCACATAATAGACACACCAAGACATCTGCATGTGAGCATGATCTCGTTCGAAGGGGGGGGGGGGGGGGGTGGTGTCAAATGCATTAGCAATCTTATTGTAGTGATTATGTCATGGCTCTCTCTTCTATAGATAGGAAGTAATTTTTTATGTACTGAGCTGCTGCGAGCATATACACAAGTTTCTTCTTAAATAGATTTTCATAAAGTGTAATATGCATACCTGCACATGCATTTGTTGCTTCAGAGCATTACAGGATAACTTTCCTTTATATACGCATTCATTTATCTCTAATCCATAGTCCATGAAAATTCTACATCCATAGAGGTATGAGGAATAATAGAGAGTCCATCCTTCACATAATGACCAATGTGAGCTGTAACGATCCACTGTTTTTTTTTATTTTTTTTATTACTTATAGTCCAGTCAAAATACGACAAAAAGTGGGTTAACCCACAACTAATTGCAACAGAAACGATTCCACTTGCATATGAACCGGAGGAGCTATTAAAATAACATATTAAAAGATCCCTAAAATTCGAGTGGTGGATCAGTGTCTAATTTGCATAAATTCAAAATGGCCGCCATACAACCTATTTATGCCTATATCTCGGGATATATAACCCACAGAAAGTAAATTCCGGTGTCTAAACCTATGTTTTATAGGTCAAGGAATACAAATATGTTATCTTCATCAACTTTCAAGCCTCCCTTTATATAGTTTTTGCATATATTTGCATATAATTACATACAAAATGGCCGCCATATTGCCTGTACAAGCAGGTATCTTAGTAATGTAGTACACTCAGGAATAAGTCGCTATATATCTGGACATAAAACCCGCAGAAAATAGATTCTTGTGTCTAAACCTTTGTTTTTCATGTCACGTAATACAATTATCATATAAGCAGTAACTTTCAAGCTTCCCTTTATACATTTTCTGCATATATTTGCATTTAATTAAATGCAAAAAAGCCGCCACAATG
Source organism: Diadema antillarum (assembly GCF_040938485.1). Classification (NCBI taxonomy): domain Eukaryota; kingdom Metazoa; phylum Echinodermata; class Echinoidea; order Diadematoida; family Diadematidae; genus Diadema; species Diadema antillarum. The sequence goes on along the minus strand of NW_027272180.1, from coordinate 367,624 downwards.
CCTCTACAGGCTTATATCTCCATTTGTAAAAGGTACCCAGTGTTGGTGTCTGTGGTCTTAATTTTACTGCTGAGAATCACTGATGTAGAATACCTTCCACTCAGGAATAATTACCTATATTTCACTAAAAATTTGCGTATATTCATACATAAATCTATTCAAATTAAGAGTAGCTTATATCTATAAGCTACTCTACAAAAGTTTCATGAGTTTGGACATTAGATGACGATCTTGTCATATCAGGGTACCATGTCACTCACTCACTTTCTGAATAAAAGACCCAGGGGTCCAGCCCTCATCCGAGCATCTCAAGTTCCCCTTCCTTGCATGTTTACAGACTATTACTTGGGAGAAAGGAAATTGGAAGGCGTTGGGAAACTGTAGGGCCATATCTGGAAGCCTTTAGGGACCTCCAGGGCCCAGGGAGGCATGATGTCCATATAATATGCATGACACTAGCGATAAATGCACTTACAGTACTAAGTTTGTTGTAAATTTGACCATGTGCTTTCAAAAGGAGGATCAAAAATCAAAAGTGGCCTCCAATAATTAATTGGTCCCAGCCCAAAGGTGGCCGCACCTAGATCAGATTTGAGGTGCCTTTGGGCATTCTGTGGCCGGGGGATGGTTCCCATTTTATATACCAATATTCTACCAGCCAAGTTTGATAACAAATTGAAAAGTTTTTTTTTTTTTTTTTTGAAGATGAAAGAGTGAAAATTGGTACCTATTTGGCACTAGCCCCAAGGAGGTCACCCCTGCATCTGCCATAATAATCTTGAAAGTATGCTAATACACTCACTGATGTATTTACTCGATGCTCTTCTGGTTTTATAAAAGCAGCAACTCTAGATACAGATGGGGACATTAGTGCCCACACGTTAAAAAAAAAAAAAATATATATATATATATATATATGATGACGAAGTAGACTTGTGATGCATTTCAGTCCAACAGTGCTAGTTATTCAGACCAAATTTTCGACGAATATATTTGTCTTCCTGAAGGTCGACAATGGCAATTCTGAAGAAAGACGAATGTATTCGTCGAAAATTTGGTGTGACTAAATAGCACTGCTGGACTGAAATGCATTACCACCCTACTTCGTTATATTTTCTGTACTGGTACCATATATATATATATATATATATATATATATAAAGTGTAAAATTTTGAAAAGAAGGAAGATAAAACTGCGAAACTATGCAGTCTCCAAGATATTCATCTTTGTACTTTTTACCTAGCTCTGTTATAACTGGTTCTACTTGTGTGTGTGTGTGTGTGTGTGTGAGGTTTTTTTATGATAAATTCCTTAATTTGGGGGTTCTGGGACCTTTTGGACATGGCGTCTATTTGAACAACTTGATAGTCTGTCATCCTTGGGATGCTACTTGCCTAGTTTGTTGAAAATCTGTCATTACATGGGGTCTTAAAAGAGAATCTGAAAATGGTTTTTGAAAATGCATGCATGACTGTCGACGGACGTCAGAAGATAAATGATGGCTATTTGCAATATTAGCTTGAGCCTTTTTTGCTGTCTTGAACCTTTGGCTAAGATGAATTTAAAATCTAATGAATCAAAGTCATTGGATTTCAAGAAAACTTTCTTCCGTTTCAAGTACATCATTTTCATTTTCTGTCTTGCGATAATACAGATACTTAAGGTATGTAATGTGATCTCTGAAAATATAGATCAATGATAAAAGTGTAAAACATGAAAACTCGCTTACACTCAAAGTGTTCTATACCACAAACTCTGGACTAGGATAGTGTGAAATTGCAGTCGATTAATGTAAAGCAAACAGGATCCCGGCTTCATTTCATACTGACGAAAAGAAGAGTGGTAAGTCTCACATTTGTTGAAAACTGTGTTTATGTCGTTCAAGAATGTTATTCATTCCTAGTCACCAATTAGAACAGCATCATCTGACTCCTCAGATATTTTAGAAATACAACATTACAAGTGTCTGATCTATAATGGCCCGCATCTGCCACTGATATGGGTTGTGTGCAGTCAAATCTGTTTGCCCTGCAACTATACACTACCAGTTTGCTAACAGCCTGATGTAACAGATAGGGTGGAACATCCTATTACCGGACGCTTTTCTTTGTGGCTTTGAATTCCGTACTCATAGAATGAAATTTCGGCTAAAAACAACACCACTTATTCACAGACTCATGGAAATTACGAATTCAGCCATTTTACGTCATTTCTTCGTTCCAGTTTTTAGAAAATATGCTTCAAACATACCCCTCTAAAAATAGTGTTTTTTTGCGCCGTGCAAAATCGCATTGTATTACCGGACGCTATCTTCGTAATCGAATAATCGAGGTCTTTCGCACCTAATCCTTGCACCAGAATCACAATTCATCCCACAAATCACCGTACACATCCTCACCGAGCGGATGACACAAAAAAAATCTGCAAATGAAGCTCAAATTTCGTATTTTACAGTAAAATGTCTGTCTTGACCATTTCGAACAGTTCACGCAATAAAACCTTGTGAGAAATCGACAACTGGTTAGAGTATACGTGCTTTGTCTATGGGAGCTGCACGCGCGGGTGATGAGTTGCGTGCCCCTTGCGCACAACTATTCCGCATCGTTCGCGTTTGAGGACAATAGCTACAATTTTTCCGATATTGATCAGTGAACTTTTGGTTCTAATAGAATCTTCAGCATTTTTCCTGTATGTGAGTGGGATTTCATAGAATTTCAGTCGCGAAATGTGATTCAAACATGCATAAATATTAACTATAAGCGAGGTGCGGGTCACTCAACTATAAATTTGAGGTAAAATGTGAATTTTTTCGTGTTTTTACATTTTTATGTGGCGTTTTTTGCGATTTCGGTCCACACAAAGTTCTGTGAGGCTAATCTACGAAGTCTCGCGCGTACAGAATGTCATTAGTACGCAAAAATGTGCGTGTCCGGTAATACCATGGTGTCCGGTGACACCATGCTTGCCTATACAACACGAAAAATGGTAAAAGTAACATTTATCAGAATTTATAAGCGTTTTATGAGCTTGAAGCCAATGAGAAGGATGCTGTTTGTATTGATCGACTGATGAATCCAGAGTACTAGGAATAGAAATGTTAAGGCATTTCCTTTTTCTTTTCTTTTTTTTTTTTGTATCTGGCTTTTTTTCTGTAAGTCACTGGGTGAAACCATGCAAAAATATGACAAAATCCACTTCCATACAAATTATCACGGTCATATTTTGCTCATTGATAAACATGCCTTTGCCAAAAGTTTTGCAACAAAAGACACAAGTATCGACTAAACATGGCTGCAAATCATCGCAGGTAAGGAAAAAGATGTTTGAAAAAAATCTGCTGAATGATTCAAGACCAATTTTGGTGTACCGTAAGCACACTTTGAAAGCTATATGAGATAATATGACAAGAACATCATCTAAACAAATGTCCAAACTCATGAAACTTTTGTAGAGTAGCTTATGGATAATCATGATCTTGATGACTTTCTCCTCCCCCCCCCCCTTTGGCCTAAAAAACAAGGAAAAGTAGAAATTACGTGGTGCGTAATATATGTCCCCGCCGGAAGAAGCATCTAGTAGCAAAATGTACAATATAGGTAAAAAGATCAAGGTCAAAGGTCAAAGAAGTCAAAGGTCAAAATTCTGAGTAGAAGTTTTGAAGCCCTCACCTAGTGCCATCACATAAAGCAAACGGAATCGAAATCGGGTTAGAAATGGCGAAGGAGTAGCATTTTGTAGCCAATGTACAATATAGGTAAAAAATCAAGGCCAGAGGTCAAAAAAGTCAAAGGTCAAAATTCTGTGTAGAAGTTTTGAAGCCCTTACCTAGTGCCATCACATAAAGCAAACGGAATCGAAATCGGGTTAGAAATGGCGAAGGAGTAGCATTTGGTAGCAAAATGTACCATACAGGTCAAAAATCAAGGTCAAAGGTCAAAGAAGTCAAAGGTCAAAATTCTGTGCAGAAGTTTTGAAGCCCTCACCTAGTGCCATCACTTAAAGCAAACGGAATTGAAATCGGGTTAGAAATGGCGGAGTAGCATTTTGTAGCAAAATGTACAATATAGGTAAAAAATCAAGGTCAAAGGTCAAAGAAGTCAAAGGTCAAAATTCTGTGTAGAAGTTTTGAAGCCCTCACCTAGTGCCATCACATAAAGCAAACGGAATCGAAATCGGGTTAGAAATGGCGAAGGAGTAGCATTTTGTAGCAAAATGTACAATATAGGTCAAAAAATCAAGGTCAAAGGTCAAAGAAGTCAAAGGTCAAAATTCTGTGTAGAAGTTTTGAAGCCCTCACCTAGTGCCATCACATAAAGCAAACGGAATCGAAATCGGGTTAGAAATGGCGAAGGAGTAGCATTTTGTAGCAAAATGTACAATACAGGTAAAAAATCAAGGTCAAAGGTCAAAGAAGTCAAAGTTCAAAATTCTGTGTAGAAGTTTTGAAGCCCTCACCTAGTGCCATCACATATAGCAAACGGAATCGAAATCGGGTTAGAAATGGCGAAGGAGTAGCATTTTGTAGCAAAATGTACAATATAGGTCAAAGGTCAAGGTCAAAGGTCACGACTGACATTCTGTGTAGAAGTTTCAAAGCTCCCATGTAGTGCTATCATATAAAGCAAACAAAATCAAAATTGGCTCATAAATGACAGAGAAGTAGCAAATTGAATATTTTGATCACACACGGACACACGGACGGACGGACACACGGACGGACGGACACACGGACGGACGGACACACGGACACACACACGTACGGAGCCCGTTCATAGTCCCCTGCTCGAACTCGTTCGGCGGGGACAAAAAGAATTGCAACATAGACACAAGTACTAGGTGTTTCAAAAAAACATTTTCCACTTTTGATTCTTGATAATTCATAAACTATATATCAGATAACACTGACATTGATATGAGTGATAGCTGAATACTGTGCAATTTGGTTGAAGGTGGTTTAAATATGAAAGCATAAATCAGTTTCATGAAATCCATGATTAATTATCACAGTTAGGTTCCAGATTTTGCTCAATTTTCAACCCTCTGTACAAAATCCACTTTGCACAGGGTCAATGGTGTGTATGGGAGTGTGTGGTTAACACCCTGACAATGGTCCTGAACAATGGCCAGGGTTTGAATGCTTCATTATTCATTCATGAGAAATTCCACTGTCACAACTAGTCTTTATTCAGCCTCTGGCAGTATCTGTGTAAAGTCAAACACCTGCCGATACTGTCTTTGAGTCGCGACAGTGCTCTCCCTACTTTTGAAAAACGAAATTACAATGAATACCTTCTGTTCTATCGTAAACATGGTGACAGGAAGCAAAGAAAATCAATTAAAGTATACACTTGTGTATATGGAGCCTTAAAGAAATCTACTGGCAAACAAATCGTCCCAATGATAAATGCTGCTGACCTCTTTACCAAGAATGATCTCTTTTTATCGAAAAAGCGAAAATTTGTCAGACTATTTAATTAGTAGACAGTTGTATAAAAATGAGGAACTTTAGATCATTTATGCTTAATTATATCCCAAATTTTAGTGATATGTGACAGCAAAATTTGAAAATGATCTGCCAGCTGGAATGAAATGTGGTGTTTGCCAGCACATGGAAACATGTGCTTACTTTTTCCATGTGCATGCATTTTACCCTTTACCGTGCATGAATTCAGACTAGCAGTGCCCAGGGCATTCAACATGAATTATTGATTTAAGCATTCATGTGCCAGGGAGCGGCGAGACTGACGCCTAGTGAACAGGTGGTTCAGGCATGTCCATTGTTCAGGGCCATGCTCAGCACACACACTCACATACACATCATTGGTTTCTGTGTATAGTTCATTTTTGTACAGAGGGTTACAATTTGACCAAAATCTGAAACCTTACTTCAAAATCAATCTTAGGTTTAATGAAACTGATTTATGCTTTCACATTTAAGTTACCTCCAACAAAATTGTACACTATTCAGCTATTACTCATAATCAATGACAGTTTTATCGGATGAACAGTTTAGAATTATTAATGATCAAAAGTGGAAATGTTTTTTGAAACACCCTAGTATAAGCAGTAAACGCGTACACGATATAATACATTAAATATCATGCAATCATAAAAATCTTTTTAACGATTCCTACTACATAATTTGAGACTTTACTGTTGTGTACCTATTGAGCACACACTTTGGAAAGCTAAGTTGAGATTATAGTTAAATAAAGATATGTTCTATTGATGCTACTTACAGTTGTTTTCTGTTCTGAGGCTTTATCTCAAGAAAATGTGAGTTTAATGTAGTACAATACTTTTAATCAATGCAAGAATATAAAACTGGGTGTAAGGATAATCGTTAAGGTCGTGAATGGAATTCTAACAATTTTGCCCTTGAAATATTGGATGCATTAATTACAGTACAATTAACGTTCTGTAGCTCGTATTCGTATATCAGAAATTATATTCACGATAAAAATTTGAATAGATTTATGCTTAAACATAGCTATGCAAATTTTTAGTGAGATGTAGGTAATTATTCCTGAATGGAACGTATTCTACAGCAGTGATTCTCAGCAGTAAAATTAAGACCACAGACACCATCACTGGGGTACCCTTTTACAGATAGAGATATAAGCCTGTGGAGTTATAATGGCGGCCAATTTGCATTTAATTAAATGCAAATATATGCAGAAAATGTATAAAGGGAAGCTTGAAAGTTACTGCTTGTATCATAATTGAATTTCCTGACCTAAAAACCATAGGTTTAGACACCAGAATCAATTTTCTACAGGTTTTATGTCCAGATATATAGCGACTTAATTCTGAGTGTATACTACATTAATGATATACGAAGATACGGGCTTGCACAGGCAATATGGCGGCCATTTTGTATGTAATTATATGCAAATATATGCAAAAACTATATAAAGGGATGCTTGAAAGTTGATAAAGATAACATATTTGTATTCCTTGACCTTAAAAAACATAGGTTTAGACACCGGAATTTACTTTCTGTGGGTTATATATCCCGAGATATAGGCATAAATAGGTTGTATGGCGGCCATTTTGAATTTATGCAAATTAGACACTGATCCACCACTCGAATTTTAGGGAACTTTTAATAAGTTATTTTAATAGCTCTTCCGGGTCAAATGCAAGTGGAATCGTTTCTGTTGCAATTAGTTGTGGGTCATTTCATATTTTGACTGGACTATTAAGATACTACGACATTTTCATCTGTATTGAATCAACAGTGTTCTTTCGTTATTCGTGAAAAGGGCAACCACTGGCTTGGGTAAAGATTGGCATTATTGGCAGGACCTGTGATGGTAAAGATGAGACAACCTTTGTGTGCTGCTTAAGAGGGAAATGTTATGTTAAAAGATTTTTTCGTTGAAAACCTGTGAAACAAAAGCCGGTCGACTGAAAAAAAAAGATATATATATATATATATATATATATATATATACATATATATAAATGATGATCTTCATTGTACAAGGTATATTCCTGTATCACCTAAGCTTTGGGTTAATTTTTCGTCTTTGTTAGTAGCAATAAAATGCAGAAAGTACTAGTATTATGCAGTTTGGATACCAATCTGGACATAGCGGTAGGCACCATGGAATCGACATTATTTTGGACACGCTGAATGTACCATACCACTGCGGTATGTTTGAAGTGTTCAATCAGAGTCAACACTTTTCACCTAGTCTATTTCGCAAATCCCCCAGAATTCAGGCAGACCCTCTCTCGGTAGGCTGTCTGGAGGTATTGCTCCCGACGATGGCCCAACCTCTGGTTGAAATCCATTTTTCATCGTCCATAATAGTTGGTCGACGCTGGTCATTACCTCAGAGCTGCTTTTGAAATTCTTTGTCCATTTCGGCCACAAGTTCGGATCGCTGTTGGTAGATTTGCTGTGAACTTTTCGGCTAGTTTTGGCTTTCCCCTTTCATACGACCAGAGTGAACCACATACTCATCACTGGCGAACTGCGTCTTACCTTCTTCACATGGATATTTGACTTTTTCTTTTGTTTTCTTGCGCTTCTTTTTCTTGTGCTTCCTTTTCTTTTTGTGCTTTTTTCCTTTAGTGGTGGCAGGCTCCCCGTCTTTGTACTTGAACAGGTCGCTACACTTAGACGCACGAACTATGATTTTGTCGCTGATAGACTTCATTCCCTCTCTGCACTGTGACTCTCCATTCGCAAAGTTCTGCTGAAAACTGAGCAATGTGTGTTCATCGTGACCCTTCACTCCTTCAAGTTCTTCTCTGTCGGCAGCATCAATCATTAATTGAAGGAGTGTCGTCCAGTCTCTGTTCTGATCATCCGTCGCATGTTTGCCACCGCCATCTTTCCTCGATGAATTACTTGTATTGTGTTGACAGATGTCACTATAAGATGACGATCTCTGTTCAGTTCTCTTCGATCTCCTTGATTTACTTTTTCCATGCTCGGGAGACATTTTCCAGTTTGTGTTGCTGCTATCCTCTACGCCCGTCCCTGACGATGAACCCTTTCCAGTGTAAACTTGCTTTCTTCGAGCACCTTCCGTACGATCAACTGCCAATGATTCTTGGAACGGAAACATCGTCTTGAACTGACATCTGCGCCGCTCATGAAACCTATAAAGCCATTCTTTTGTATCCATTGTCTGTCCTACAGATTTGTTGCGTGACTTTTGGATCTTGTTATTATTTATTGGTGAGAAACATGCTGCAGACATACATGGCTTATCTGCTTTTGGTTCCCTTGAAGCACTTGGGTTTGAACGATCAAAGAGTAATTTGTTCTTTGCACATTTTGATCTGTCGTGCTTGGAAACGCTGGTGAGAACAGGTTCAGATGGCACATGTCTTCCATCCTCGTCTCTACAGGTGTCATTGGCATTGCCGGTTGGTACAAAGACAATCGACGAGCATTCTGTCTCCGACACGGATAGAAGTGTTGAAGGAATACTCTGCTTACATGGCTTCGATGTTTCTGCAAAGCTTGTTGCAGATACTTTTGGCCTTGTTTGCCGAGCTGCTCGTTTCTTCGAGGTTCTGCCCGAGGTCGATGCTTTATGGGCAGGGTTTGCGAAAGTCGTATCATTTGCACTGACACTTTCTTTATCCTTGTCATTTCGACTCGAACCACAATATTTACTGGTCTTTGATGAATTCTTGGTCTGTACGCTCATCAGTTTGTCTTCGCCTAATAAAGCAGTCTGGCTCTTGGACGTATTTGGCCCTGATTGCTCTGCAAGACAATTTACCGTCCAAGCTGACATTTCCTGGTTACTAGCAATAGAGCAATCTGATTCCTTACGGCTTTTCCGGCGGAAATCGATTTCATTCTTATGTCGAGATTGATGCTTTGCGTGAGCTTTATCTCCCTTCTTTGACAATGCTTCTTTTCGTTTGGCAGCTATCAAGCAATCACTTTTGTTCTTTGCAACACTTCGACACTTGTAGTTGCAAATCTGCTCCTGAGATCGTGCTGCTCGTACTCCGATCTTTGTTTTGTAACTCGAGCTATGGGTCTGCAGAATTAAAGGGAGTAGAATGTTCATTATTATTGAAAGTGGGTAGAACAAGATTTATGAAAACAATGTGCTGTCATCCTGTAACTGTGGAAGAACAACGGCTTACTGTTGTATGAAAATTATATCATATCGCACGTATATCTGTGTCCAGCAACAACCTTTTTACCTGTTTTTAACGTTCCTTTTTAGAGTCCGTACATTGTACATGTATAAACAATTTTGGACAAACTTTCAATTAAAATCAGTTAGTCTCACCTTCTTAGTGACAAATTTGTACTTCATAAAACGGATACAGGTGTAACAAAATTCTCCACACTAAACAACTTCATTTCTGGCGACGAGCAGGTGATGAAACGATATGTGGTCTGTTACACATTGTTTATGTAATTATGTAGTATGCTGTTGAACAATGCCGAATTTTAATCTTAATCTTATTATATTCAGTGATTTCGTAATAAACTATGACTTCCTTGTATTATTTTTAAAATACATTTCATTCAAAAGCACATTATGAATTTGATCGGGAAGATTGGTTTTCCTCGTACGTTTATCTCTACCGAGTATAGACAGAACACATTGATGGTTTGAAGAATGTCAAAGTGGTCACACAAGATTAAACCAATAAGGCATGGAAGCAATTTCCCCACAAATCACGTTTGCCATAAATCATAGAAGCGAGCTATTTAGCATTATACGTGTTTGATAGACCTACCAATTCACTCGATACTGTCGCGGTGACAGTTCGTTCTTGACCGGATGACGTCACGCCTGTTATCGTACGCGGCGATCGTCTGTCATGTAAGAACGCTCGGGCACACTTGACTGAGCAAAACTTCCCTGCCGCCTCTAAGACGTCTTGCACAAGACGTGGTTCACTAGTCGAGAAGTACATCAATGGACCGAATGTCTCGCAGATCCTGCAGCGTCCTGTCAAGATCAAAATCAGCGGCACTGGAATAAGTTATCTGCTTCATGAACTCAACTTTGTAATTGATCAGTTTTCCATCAGTATATGACTTTTTGAATGGTTTGACTCGACATGACCAATATCTCAATATTTCAGCATATATAAGGCGATTACACACAATCTATAGTTGTATCATCTCATTTAAACTACGGTTTTAAAGCTTAATGCGTACAAAATTGGATAGAAAATTCAGCTGTATTTCATTTTTATTTACTAGTCTCCATTGCAAACAGCCAATGTTGACAAAACAAACAAACAAACAAACAAACAAACAAAACTTCGTCAAGTGGGAAGAATGGGTAAAATCTTGCCCGAGGATGTGCCCGCTGCGGAAGCCTGTAAATGACATCGAGAATTTTCTCGGTACATATAAATACATGTACAGGTATGGTATTACCGGACAGCATGGTGATTTCGGACACGCATATTTTGACGTTCTGATGACATTCAGTACGCGCGAGACCTAGATTAGCCTCAGAGAACGTTGTGTGGACCGAAATCGCAAAAAAAAAAACGCGACGTAAAAATGTAAAAACGCGAAGAAATTCACATTTTACCTCAGACTCATAGTTGAGTGACCCGCACCTCGTCATAGTTAATATTTATGCATGTTTAAATCACATTTCGTCTCTGAAATTCTATGAAATCCCACTCACATAGTATTGCAGGAAAAACACTGAAGATTCCAATAGAACCACAAGTTCACTGATCGATACCGAAAATTTGAAGCTATCATCGTCTTCAAACGCGAACAAGGCGAAAAGTGCGCTAAGGAAGGGGCCCGCAAGGCCCGCAACTCGACACCCGCGCTCCCGTAGACAAAGCACGTGAAATTCGTTTGTCGATTCTTCATATCGCGTGAACTGTTCGAAATGTTCAAGATAAACATTTTACCGTAAAATACGAAATTTGAGCCTCGTTTGCCGATTTTTTTTTTTCTTTGTCGTCCGCTCGGTGAGAATGTGTACGGTGATTTCTGGGATGAATTGTGATTCTAGTGCAAGGACAAGGTGCGAAAGACGTCGATTATTCCATTGCGAAAATCGTGTCTGGAATTATAATGCGATTTTACAACGCGTAAAAAGACAACTTTTTGGAGAGAGTATATTTGAAGTCTATTTTTCAAAAATCGGAGTGAATAATTTTCATAATTTTGCCGAATTTGTAATTTTCAGGATTTTGTGAATAACTCGTGCTTTTTATGGCCGAAATTTCGTCCTCAGAGTACTGAATTCAGAGCCACGAGAAAAAAAAAGCGTCGCGGTGATACGATCAACTCTCCAACTTAAAGGGGAAATCCAGTCCAAATATAACTTAGTCTAGGTAAGAAAGAGTAAAATATTACGAATTCAACGGTATAAATTTGATCGCAATCGGATGAAAAATAAAGAAGTTATGCCATTTTGAAGTTTCGCTATTTCGCGGATGGGAAGCAGTTCTTGAACAGTCAATATGAATATGCAAATGTCAAAGTGAGCATGTCATTCCCTCACAACTTACCATATAGTTTGTACATGAAATTTTCAGGTTTTCATTCAAACGCAGTTATGCCCGAGGCTCAACTAATCTGATCAACCAGGAATAACGTCATGTTTCAGACTTCAACGATAGAAACACTGAATTTTCGTCATTTTTTTTTGTATACGATCAATGGAAAATGTGAGGGTATGACATTGTTAGCTCACTCATTTGCATATTCATGCTCACTGTACAAGAGCTGTTTTGCAGAAATTAGCAAAACTTCAAAATGTCATAACTTCCTTCTTTTTTAAATCCCATTTCCGTCAAATTTTTACCGTTGAAATCGTAAAATTTTACTCTTTTTTATCAGACTAACTTATATTTGGACTGGATTTCCTCTTTAAGCACCCTTCGCCTTCTCGATCTTTTTCAGTCTGAGAAAACGTGTTTATATACGAGATGTGAGATCTTGCTATCTCGATATCTTTGGTCCGAGCAGTTGCGAGAAGGCAAGATCTGTGAGATCTTGTCATTTCGACCCCTGATCGAATGTTACTTTCATCCACCTCGGCATCTTTGCAGTATTAGGTCTACATGTACGCTGTTAGACTCTGTAAATCCTATAGATCCGAGAGCAAGTAAATATTAACACAAATGAATACACTGACGATTCCTTCTTTGATTAGGTAGTGGTTTTGTTGTTTGTTTGTTTGTTTGTTTTTTTTGGGGGGTGGTCTCCTAGTGAAGTCGATTTGAGAGGATGATCTCTCTCCTATACACATTTAATTTAAACTCCGAAATTGAAAATCTGATAGGAGCCCTTGCAGTGCACAGATTTCTTCTCATAAAAGTAGCATATCAGTAATCAGCTAAAAACTGTTAATAGAGGGTTCCATAGTCGCAGTATACCCTTTGCGACAAAAATTGCTATGACTGCTAGCAATTCAAAATCGTTTATGCGACGAGATCTCGACAGAGTTCAATATTATGGTTATCGAATTCGAATCGAATTATCGAATTTGCGCTCCGCTGTCATGTCCATATTCACTTCATCCTGTCATACAAAAGGCTCTAGCTATAGCAAAATTCCTGTGGCATTTCAGAAATTATCTGAGGTCTTATGCTCTACCCTTTTTTTATTCAATGAGGAAATAAGTATACAGCCCTGTAACCCTCCCAAAAAACAAAATTTGGCAATGTATTTTGTTTTGAGAAAAAAAAAATATTGTCGCTGAAAAATGAAAGAAATCATTATAGGATCTGACAACAGCATGCGATACAAGGGTTGCAAACGCATTTTAGTCTTCAAACATGACTTCTGCGCAATGAATTTTATGGCAAGGATCTCTCTTCTATACCTTTTGGTGGGCGTGGACTCGTCACCGCTACAAATTTTATCCCGTCAATCATAATGACTCGAGCGCTTCGGGGTCCAAAGGAAGTTGACAAATCTCCAGATACATCCTCTTTGAACATCAGGACGTTCTTTACACCTTTCCCGGAACCGTCATCGTCCTCACAGTTAGATTTTTCTGTTGTACCTTTCTCATCAATAGCCTTTCTCTCCGCTAGTCCAGATTCTTTTTCCATTCCAAACTTATATTCAATGTGAGCAACACTGGCATTGTTGCAAAGCGTGTCCTGTTGCAAAGCTTTGTCGACGGTCTCGTTGACAAGAGTTGTACCTGATACTGACGTTGCTGGGGAAACACTGCATCCGGGTGTTACGGCGACGATTTTATTTGTTTCACTTTCGGCTTCCAAGGAGCGAGGTTGATGGCGCGATTTCTCGTGGCTTAAGGTGCTCAAAATCTTGAATCCAACGCTGTCACTTTGAGTGTTTGATCGGAGACTAATTTGGGGAGCTCTTGTCTTTCCGATTTGCAACAGACTAGACTCGGGACCTTTCTGGTTTGGCTCGCAAGGTGTCTCCTCCGATGGCGAATTATTTGATGAGTGATACAGGTTTCTCGCCGCTTTTTCTGTTTCCACATTTTCATTCTCTTCGTAGTTTTCCCAGCAACACTGTTGACCGTCATCCACTTTCTGATGGCTCTTTGGGCTCCCAGCATCCTCGCCGGAGCAAAAACATGAGTGATCATTTTGCCCCGTGCTTGACATCTCGGTGGAGCAGCCGTGGTCCTTTTGTCGATCACCAGGTAGATTCATTGGAGGCGCCGACGATATGGACATCACTGCCAGGGATTGGTCTTTCCCAATATCAGCCATCACGTGGCGACGTCCGAATCCAGAAGGTTTTGCTTGGATCGCTTGGATCTTATCAAGAGAAATCTGGATGGGTGACATAAAAAAAAAAAAAGTTTCTTCATCGATTCGTGTGATGTTATAATCACACTACTTTTATTTTCAAGGAGTTAACGGCTCCCTATTAACCACTAACAAATAATGTCCCATAAAATGACGTGCGCTCGACGAATGCATCTTAGCATGTTGTACAGAAACAAGCTTTTTCGCGCTTTGAAACTCAAATCAATAATGCAGTTGTTTTCCCAGTTCAAAAGTTCATCGGTATAGTCAACCCATTAATTTTCCAGTAATGGCGTACTAAAAGGGATCACAGGTTCTGTTAACAACGAATGTCATTAGTTGCGATTCTTTGAATTAAGAGAGAGTAAACTTCCAGTCAATCTATCTATATTCCTTTTATACTATACGTAAGTTGTTTGTTTATATTAGGTCAGAACAATGGTGGTGCTGGGATGATATGAAATTGTGAATTACGCATTACTTGCAATTCTCGATGCGAATCCTCGAATTTCCATCAAACATGAGGTAACGTCCTTATGCCGATAAAGGGTTTCTCTGTCCGGTTCCAGTTAATTTAGGCCCTGGTTTTATTTGGCACCTGCATTCCTCGCTTTTCATTCACTAAAGTCTTGTCAAGATAACCCATTTAAAACTAATTTGATACCGTCGACATTTGCCATACACTTGTGTTGAAAGTTTTTTTTTCTGTCCTCTGAATTTTGCAATTCTTTATTTATTAGTGGAAAATGAGCAAAGAAAATGGGATTGCATTGGGATTTATATTTACAAGTACAAAGACATACATGCAAAGCTTCTGTTCGTTCGACATAATACATACCACTAAAACTGTCGGTATTACTGTAAGTTCTCAATTGAACTTTGTCTTTAGCTTTATCCTATCTCTTAGGCCTAAATAGAAGTCTCTTAAATTCATCAGACTATACCTTTAAAGCAGAGACACAGACCTGCCAAGTCTCATTATAACTAGGCGTATAATAACACCTATCAAAGCGTCAAAAGGGTCCTTCTAACGCCCATTGCCCCGTGACACCCGACAAACTTTTCTCACGCCTCTTAAAACATAAAATGCAAACAGACATACGCACACTCACACACACACACACACACATACTAATACAAGCCGCATTTTGCAGAAGAACAAGCCAATTAGTAGCACATTTTCATCAAACCTCATATAAAAGCTTAAGTTATAAGGTGCAAAAGATCCTCACTGTTCCAGTGGAACCCCCCCAACACAGCCGCCGGCTGACAGGCCGCAAAATCTCACCACTATACCTGTTCTCTGACCTTGGCATCTCTCTTAATGTTCAGTAATAAGATGCATCTCAACTGTTTATAAACCCGTCGTCCCAATACAAAACTGGGGTAATCCTTGTCGAATTACCATATGGCAGTTGTATATGGAAACATGCGAGTTAAATCTTTGCCAACACCATGGTTTTAAAGATAGTCCGAGCAAACATAATATTATTCACGTCTGTTCTTATGCATGGGCCAACGTCCTGCTCACAGTCTCGACAAAATCAGACAATGAGATTAGATTTGTCTGCCCCCTTCTGGACAATATGGACCATAATATGTAATAATAGAATAGGACCATATATTATGTAACAATATTTATGTAACAACTATGGACCATTAATAATTATGGACCTTTAATAATTATGGACCTATTCATCGGACTCTCTCTCTCTCTGTCTCTCATTATACTCACGTTTTCCCCGTGTGGTTTCTCTGTAACAACAGATTGCTGTTCCAAGGCAGTTGAGTTCTGCAAATTCCGAGTGATAGATTGAAGAGAGTTGAATCAACATTCTCACTTCAGAGGGCATCAAAAGCCTGTAATATGCGCATTCATGTTATCAAACTTATTTTATGAATAGATGCGTTGGCTTTGTTGATATTTCCATGGAGGTGAGCTGTGCGCAGCTAACTGCGCGCACCATGCACATTATGTAACTGATGCGCATTAGTTACTAGTATTTAGGTCGCATTTCATACTCCGAGCATGGGCAACGAAAGTTGTAATGAAAATATCTTTTTCTCACTGTATATTTGATTTGATTGCATGAGCACTTTCAGATGAAATTGCTTTCATTTAATACTTTTACGTAAGCATAATTCAAAGTGAAAGTTCATTGTTCGAGACCAGCTTGCCACGGCACTTGCTAATCTGTGACAACAATGCTTGGCTTAGTCAAATTAATGCATATAAGAAGAATAACTGATGTACAAAACCATAAACCTGTAAAGACGGAAAACGTATGCATTTGTTTGGACATTCAGCGGAAAGTACGTTTATGTTTTATTAACCGTCCTATAAATTTCTTTGAACAGAGAGTTGGATACTGAGGTCCACTATGATCAGGGAGGTGTTACAGGAGAAGAAATCTTTCTTTGTACCATGGAGCTGTACATAGCTCCATGTTTGTACCCATGGCTGTGCCGCGGAGAAGTAGTGTGTATGCGCTCTATCGCATGCGTTAATAAAGTGCTTTGACAAAAGACAGCATGTTATTTCTCAGTCACAACGAAGTGAGCGAGCACTGAGCAGTTCGCCTTTCTTTCAATATTTTCGGAGGCAGCAATTATATTAGTAAGTATAAAGAACAGAACAAATAGGCCTATCGGTGGAAAAATAAAAATAAAATATTTTACTTCTTTAACTGCAAAATGCTATCAAACACGCAGAAACACGAATTAGCCAATAATCTGAAACATGAGTGAACAAAATAATGCACAAAATAGGCCTTATAGGCCTAATAAAATGTGCGCATTAAATGATGGAACATGGTCAAATGTTGATTTTTTATGCAATGTGTGTATACGTGTTCCTTTTTCTCAGGTCTTGAGTATAGTGAAAACGAGAAGATCATGAAGAAAACCTGAAAGCATTTACATATTACAAAATAGTTCCATAGGATTTCAACATTTCCTCAGAATTTAAAATTGTTAAAATCAAAACCTCTTCTGTAGTCTCAATGTCAAAACTCTGTGCTGTGGAACTAGCAGCTGATGTCCGAAAGCATGGAGCATAAACTACAGCCAATGGAATGCGTAACATTGACATGCTTTAGAACCCACAGTAAGCTCGCACACTCCTTCTTTGTACGTAGCACCTCCCTGCTATAGGCCCTAAAATATGATTTCTGTAATCTACATACAGGTAGTGGTGAACACTGGAAAGAAATTAGGTGTCTACACACGATATTAGCCAAGTAATCATCCATTTGAGAATTCGGGTTCGACGAGATAGTTGAGAAGAATATTATGAACATTAATATGCTCAATTCTGTAGTGGGTGATCGTGGCTTGCATCTTTCATTCTGACTTTTTATTATCTCTCCCCTCGGTTTCCTCAAGATGATGCTACATGAGTATATATCAGTATATTCAGCCGGATAAGATGTGAATCTCTCTCACCTCCCGGCACACTCACAATTACAATTAATAATTATTGTCCCAAACAGAACTTTAAATATTTTAGTGCGCGCTATTTTTGTTATCACTCGAAATATCTTACCGGTACGATTTAGTATTGAAGCGAATGCTTACATAACACTTAACTAGATTCATCAGCCGCGAAATTTATTTTCATGGACGAATATAAGCCGTACTGCTGTGAAAAGTCCAGCTTCCCTAAATTCCAGCCAGATTATTATGTGCCATACTGTACAGTTGCATGAATTATGGAGGTAAGTAATGTCGGTATGTTTTGATATCACAATCCCTGTCGATAGATCCAAATAAAAAGGCAAATTTTAGAGTTGTGAACACGACGTAGTGAGGCCATTTTTTACAGTTACACCAAGCAGTGACAAATGTACACGCCGTAACTGCCCGTGCGTGCAACCGGAACCCGGTCCTCGCACGCTCCCACGGCTCAGGTTCTCGGGCAGGCGCAGGCCTCTCAGCTCTCCCCAGCTCCCTTCGGCCCTGGCCTATTGCTAATGTAGGCCTACTTCATACAGATATCTCAAATTTCACACCACCAAATTGCACTAAAATCACAGAAAAAAAAAATAAATAGCTTTAATATTTCCAGTCAGTCAAGTAAAATTTTAATTTTGAACCAAGTCAGTTAACGGAAAGTGTAACTACACGCAGCCGCTGTCGCTTTGCGACAGCGGCTGCACGTCTAACGCTACTCCTTCACAGACGTTGTTATTTTCAGCGGTGGGTGTACGTTTCCTTCATGAATATCGTGGAAAACTAAAATATAAGGAATCCCCGTAATCTATGATAATCATTCATTAATCAGTGATAATCATCGGCAAATTTATGCGTATTTTTTTTAATTACGTCAAAAACCCACCGAAATCCGTCATTAAAATCAGGTCTGTAAGTGTCCGTATTGCTTCACTCCTCATCTTCTGTGTGTTATTGAATGGCAATCACTCTCCTTTACAACGTAGCAAGTCGGAGCAAAAGTGATGAGCTAGTCGGAGCGGAAGTGACCCATGTAAAGGTCAAATCATGAGAGCAGCACGCGCGGAAAGCTGTACATGTACGTAGAAGACGACAAGCTTTACGTAACACACGAAACGCACGGGCGTACGTAAAATGCTACCACCACGGTACCTCGGGTTGAGCGTTGGTGGTAGTTCGTTGATTTTGTGAATCATCGCACAATCTACTCCGAAAAATTTAACAATAAGGTTTGGATACCAACAAAACACCAAATTCAACTCGGCCATCAGCAAAATACGATATAGGCCTAGGTGGGTGGTAAAAATTATCTTACTGTTAAAATCAAACAAAATAAAAGACATTTTTTGTGGTCTTGCCGTCAAAAGCGACGGTCGTTTACAACGTTTAAACACTAGTACATGTCAGACTGCTGTGCTTCGCACAACGGTCTGGTCAGGCTACGGGAAGTGTTGATATTGACGTCGACTTTCAGTGAGTGTCAAGTGTTGTCGAAAACGACTCGCTCTTCTGCTTTGCACGATATCACACCGTACGGCTGGCTGTAGCTGCGACATCCGTGCGAAGAGCGAGTTCTGTCGAAGTGAGTGACAACATGAAAGTTGATGACGATATATAAGTGCTTCTAATTCGTGCTTCAAATTTACGGGAGTGATTTGAAATCAATTATTTAAGTATTTCCTGTGATTATTTTGGCTTGGTGGAGTTTGGGTTTGCAGAATTTGAGATTTGACATTATGGATACAACTTACAAAACTACTCTCACTGTGATTTGCTGGAAACATCACCAGTGGCATGTTTCCCTAGAATGATTTGTAGACACTCTTAGTCTTAACCTATAGACCCTATACTTTTTCTTCAAATGAAAGTTGAGGCACGTGGTTGGCATTTCAATTCAAATAGGCCATAGGCAGAGCAGAAGGCTTTGCTTCGTATGGTACAAATGAGTAGAGTAGACCCCTGCCGCATGACTGATTTAAAATGACCTATTAAATTATGACTTGATGAGGACTTGGAAATTGCCTTTTTGCTCTGCAGCGGTGTTTTAAATGTTATGAGGATGGTAACTACATGTACATAGTCCTAATTACACTATTGGAAGGTTCCCTAATGCACATGAGTTTTTATGTGTAGTGGTAAGACATCAGTGATCTAGTATTTTAGTAATACAGTTGAACCTCTCTTATCCGGCCTCCCTTTATCCGGATCTCTCTATTGTACGGACGCAATCTCGCCGTGATTTTTTAAAAAAATAATTACGGGAGGAAAGGGGGATTCCCAACTGCTTGACAACTCCTACCCAAACACACATGAATTACATATTATTACTTCCAACATGATTAACATACATTACATCAAATTTCCTTCCAAATTGCTTACCTCCAGACATTTCAACATCCCCAAACATCCCCAAATGTAACAATGAAAAGGTTGCAGTATACACATTACTACATGTGGTACTACAATGGGCTACATCAGTACATGTGTATGTATACATGTATGTATAAAGCATTTCTCCCGTATCCGGCCAAATCCCTTATCCGGATGAGCCCCGGTCCCGACTTGTCCGGATACGAGAGGTTCAACTGTATAGAGTTTTTTTTACTACACATGGATGTACACTAGGTACAATGTTGTTTGTTTGTTTGTTTGTTCATTTCCATCTGAGAGATGGCTGGATGGCCCATAATCAGCTACGTTAAGCTGGTCTTCCATGGGGTCCAGTTGGATGTGAGGTGGGGCCACTTCACCGGGTTAAACACCCTGCTCTTTGCGATGAATGAATGAAGTGGGATCTTTTACGTGCATGAGTTGTTACTCTCTCATACACGGGACCTCCATTTTATGTCCTATCCGAGGGACTTGAGGTCAGTCTTTTTCATTTATATGTCATGCCTAAGTCTTACACTGCCTTTTTTATCATATTGTAGCTGTGAAAGAGCTTGAATGCCTGTAACATATCACCCCTGCCCAGCAGCAACCTAAAGTTGGGAGTCCAGTGTGGATCAGCCTCTGTTCATTAGACAAAGCTCTTATCTCAGATACCAGTTTTGTGGTTCTTTTACTCCAAAGCCACAATTTCTTTTTCTCTCTTTTTTTAAAATCTTCACTGTCATTCATGATGTTGATTTGCTTTGTTCTTTTCTGTCATTTCAAACTGAATGAAGGATTCCAATCAGCTGTTCCAACTTGATGAGGATGACATCTTCAACAGTGATGTAAGTCTTTACTCTGAACTCTAGAGCATGCAAATAATCTTGTATCAACTAGTACATTGCTTCCATAGATGGTCTAGATAACTCTAGAACTTGTCTATTACTGCTTACAGTATGATGCTTTATTGATTGTAGGTCTCTATGCATGTTGTATCAAGTTTAAATGAATGTGTATACCGATATTTTCTGTTGTTAATTTCACCATTTGTCCACCAAACCATCAGCAGATTTTCCCAGTTACTGCCGTTAGTAGCTATCTAGTATGTGTATGAATAAGCCCCCTCCCCTCCCCCCCCAAAAAAAAAGGAAAAAAAAGAAAAAAAAAAAGAAATCACAGACACATGCTGTATAGACTTGCTTTAATCAAAATGATACCAACAGGCTAAAGTGTAGAGTCTACACTAACGTTACTTTAAAATTAGTAAATTAGTAGTACATACGTGACTAAAGAGTTTCCTTTTCTGTTGCTAACTTGGCCCAGACACATGTTGTAAAGTGTACTGTATGTCACATTCCATTCTCACACTCCAACTCTACGCAATTAAGGAGAAACACAACGTTAGTTTGTTGATACTTGGAGGAGCATTTATTCAACGAACCATGGTAGTGGTACAAGTCACAGTTATACTGCTTATTATCATAGATGGCGCTATTGCATATCAATTCAACAACACCTTAACTGGCGTAATCACTTCTTTCCTCCTTGCAGCAATTATACAAAAATTAACAGTTTTACATACCGCAACACTTACCTAACTTCACAGTACAAACTTATAGTGACATGAGAGCAAACACAATATGAAAATCCTATAAAATATATGTTTAAGTCACCTAACAAATAAACAAAACTTTTACACTATACTTTCTCCAATTAACATCATAAATCAACATACATATACATGTACCTATGTCCGTAAATGACTTACATGTAGGGTAACAAAAAACCAATATCACACCTTGTATCTTAAGATATAACTGCTTACAATCTTCAACATGGGAACAATATGTTTTGCAAGCATCACACTGCACAAATAGCCATTTCTCGGTATCATAAAAACTACATTGTATCAACTTTCATATACAAATATACCTTACTACTGCTGCTCAAACAATTATTATAAACAAAATCTCAAAACAAAGCAAATCATTGTTTTTGTTTTTGTTGTCCGTGACATCACCTAATAGTGCAACCAAAAAAAATTCCAAACCTTGAAAATATTGATAAGACATCTGATCGCATCGGGCAAACATGAATATAAAGTGGATTAATCATAATTGAAAGAGAAATAAAGCTGGCACCATAGGAATGGGAGAGACTGAGGTGACAGACTAAAAATATACCGACATACGTGTATCTAATAAAGAAGGCATGTGATTAGAAAAAGGGGGATGCATGAACAATTATAAAAGACATGTGTGAAACATTATACTCTGTATAAGATACAATATAAACTGACTGTTAAAATCGTACTATACAGCACTTGGGAACAATAGCACAATTCGCCTTGACTAGCATTGTACAATATCTGATAACAAACAAAACAGCTTGGTCCCAAGGACCTTATCATAAAGATTTCCCCTGCATAACAAAAACATGCCAGTAGCTAACACACATAATCTGCATGATGTCAGACAACCTAATAAAACAAATAAAAAGAAGTCTCCTTCCTTGGAGGACCTTGATATAAAGAGTTTCCCCATAGAACAAAAATATGTGACCGGCGACAACGGTTTCAGGCAAAAGTCGGGAATTTTGAAAATTCATTTTTTCACTGAATCATATTGCCCATTTCCTAAGCTTTGCATTGATATAAAATACTTGTATTCTTCGGCACCATAAGTGGGCATAGAAAGAGAAATAAAATGCACTTTTTAAGTTGTTAGCCTGACAAAATTGCGAGAAAACAGGCTTTGAAGATTCACCTCTTTCTCAAAGACAATGTCCGAGCGGCGATGCGAGGGGAGAATCACCCATCCGTACGATGGTGCCAATCGATGTTAAGCCCCGCCTCTAGCAACCACATCGGCTTTTGATTGGCTCACTGAGAGAGTCAAATTTCCCGGGCACCTTCCTCAGAGCTCAGCGTATGGAGCCGAAAAACAATGCGTTTCGCTAGGGTTTGTTTACCAGAATGTCTTTCAAGATGGCGAATACGATAATTGCACGTATGGTGTACATGTACATGACGTGTATGGTGCACGTATTACGCAATGGCATCCACACGCCATGACTGTAACAGGAGCGGTGGCGAATCTACACATTTACAAATCGCGTTTTCATTGTGGTTGGTTTGTCTTTATCATTGGCGACCCTTTTGAAAGCAGAACTGCTAGTGCTGGCAAGGGTCATGCTTAATAAAAAACAAAAAACAAACACGACTCGGTAGTTTGGTGTGATTTTGACGTGTAGTATTTGAATAAAATTGGTCACATGTGACCGCTCCTTTCCACTTATCTGCCTACCATTGAGTCAGTCTGCTGTCATAATCTTTACTACATATACAAGTAGACAAATTTGAGAATATTTAGTTTTCTTTCAACATGATTATGTCATGCTACACGATTTTTGTTTCACTTCCGTTGTCGAACATTGCGGTAGAATAGTTTGAACAGAAAGCCAAACGAAGAGCACGCACTACAGAGCGAGCGTATAAACCACTATAGCAAGAACAATGAAGCATGTAATCGTGCACGCGTGGACAAAGCATTCCCCACACGCTGCAACTGGTGTCTCCGAAAGCCGAATTATGTAAATGTATGCGACGCACCAGCCAATCGCATGCGAGACCATGCGCCGTAGCAACACTTGGGATATTGGCGCGGCGTTCGAAAGAAGCTCGAAACTGACGAGTGCGATCCAACATAGGGTGCTTAAAATTCCATTTTCGATAGTAAAAAATTAGTCTTATGCTATGAAATTTAGTGTAGATGTAGAAAACATATCAAAGATTTGATTTCTGCAAAAAACCTAAATCGACAAAAATAATGGTCAAAATCTTTGTACCCCTCCTAGGAGGGAATTTGCTCTTGCGACTTTTGCCTGATACCGTTGTCGCGGGTCACATATGCCTGTAGCTAGCACATATCATCAGGATGACCTATTAAACAACAAAAGAATGAATGTACATTGTATATAGTACATGTGAAACATAACATCAAATGTTTTATCAAAAATCACAGTCCTTGAAAAAAAATTACTAGCTGGGGGATCGAATGAGCACCAGGCACTAGTTACTACGCAAACTGTACATGGGTTGTCACATGATAGTGTAAAACAACAAAGTTCAGACTACATTGTATGTCATTGACGAACAAAACCGGGGGGGGGGGGGGGGGGGCCTCGAGGCACTGATCTATTCGAGAACATAATCGGAGAGGTAAGGCGGGGCATGTCGGCTGCGATGGGGATATCGTCGGCTAGGTGAGGGCACACCAGGTGTCTGACAATTGTCTGGAGGAGCTGGTGGGGGTATAGGTTCATCGTGTGGGGTAGACAGTTCATGTGGGATATCAGGGGGTTCCGGTGGCCGGAGGTCAGGTTGCACCGAAGTGATAGCACTGGGATGCAGAGGGGGCATGTGATCATCCGCTACTGTAGAAACCTCAGGAGGATGTGGCGGGGGCCTCGCTTGATCTGTTGCATCAACACTGGGTAGGTCGCTCACATCATCACCATCAGATTCAGGGGACCGAGAAGGTAAAGTGGGGACATCTGACGGAACCTTCAGACAGTCAGAACGGCGCACACGGTAAGATGTGGACCGAAGTTGAATACCGACGAACCTGCGAACGTTGCACCACTCATCCTCAACACTACAAACGAGGTAGCGGGGTCGGGAATGCATCTTGGAGCGATCCGTGCGGAGATAGACAAGATCACCAACGTGAATGGTGATGTCTGGTGAAGGGGGCGGTCGTGTGGGTGCCTTTGACTTGACACTTGGAGCATGATTAGCACGACGTCGGTTGTGTTGAGTCATGATGATATCTTGGTCTTTGATAGGGATCTGTTCACTTGTGAACTGATCACGTTGAGTCCAAAGCTCCCGAGCAGATAGGCCATTACCACGGAGCCGACTGTTGAGGCGATTTGTAGCAAAAGCAAGGGCAAGGGGGGTAACTGGGCCACCATGTGGATCATCACGGAGTAGTTCGTCTTCCAGTTCCCGTACTGCTTTTTCAGCGACAGGGTTCTTGTTGACGTTTGTGGGTTGACCAAGTTCGAGGGTAATCCCCTGTCTACGAAGCAACTCATCATTCCGGAGGGCTGCAAAGCCCGGGGCTGGATCTGTGCGCACTACAGCAAGAGGGCCCTCTAGCGGTCGTAAAGGTGGGCACAAATGGAGTAGAGCATTGCGGAGGGAGCCAGCACGTTCATCCGGGATCAGCATGCATGAGGTATACGATGTCACTGTCTCTCTGATGACGAATATGAGCTGTCGTGCACGCTTGATGACATCTGCTGCAAATGATACACCCACCACACATGGCGGATCACTTGTGGATTGGGGTGTGGCAGCATGAGGCACATTCCGAAGTGAGAGACAGCAGTGGCAACCTAGGCTTACCTGCTGAATGGCAGCATCAAGGTCCAAGGCGTAGAAATACCGAGACACCACTTGTTTGAGCTGGTGTGGGGTAGGGTGACTCAGTTGGAGATGGAGGGCAGTGAGGATGCCAGGAAGCACCCTGCGGGGAACTACAATACGCTCTTGCCGTGGCTGGAACGCGCGTTCTTGCCGGACAACAAGGAGGCCGTCACTAGCAATGGTAGCGACCTGTAGGTAACGCTTCACATCGCGAATATCCGTCAATTTCTTTGAAGGGCGGGTACCCTGCTTGAGATGGGCATGTGTACGACGGAGGTCTGCGCATTCAGATTGAATCCGTGCCCACGCATTGCGGGATGTGAATGGCATGCGTGTACGTCCAGACAGAACTTCGTCTATGGTATTGCGGTGAACAGCGGCGCCCTCCAACTGAGCAATGAAAGAGCAAATCTGACACTTGGGCTCTTGACATGGAGGAGCATTCCTACTGGCAAAATCAGCTGGTACATTCGCAGAGCCAGCTAGATGGCGAATGGATACCTGGTACCTACTCACAGTTGTTAGGAATGTGGAGACTCTGGGACTAGCAGAAAATTCTCCACGGCACAGCTTTTCATAGGCCTGAACACATGGTTTGCTGTCAGTAAGGATACAGACAGGGTGATGTGACTGAATAATGAACGGGCTGAAATGCTTGGTGGCAGTGGCGATTGACAATGCCTCCACCTCACAGGGGAGCCAGGTGACTTGGCGGCCATGCAGCTTAGCACTAAAAAAACCAGCCACAAGGGGTTTCTTATCTCTTGTCACATACATGGTGGCACCGAGGCCATGTTTCTTGACTGACCCATCTGTGACAATCCACAACTGGTCGGAGGGGCGTGGCAGAGTGATAGTCCGTGAAGACTGAATGGCGGACTGAGCCTTGGTGAATGCACCATGCAACTCATCTGTCCAGTGGATGCGGTCTTGAGACTGTAGGCCAGCAATAGAATCGTCAAGGGGGCTCACGTATGAAGCACAGCTGGGGAGCACACGAGCAAGCATCTTGTACGCGCCAATAAACGATCTCATGCCCTTCACCGTAGTAGGGGGGGAGCAGGTTGACAATGTTGTCATCCTGTGTGGACTTGCACGGAGGGTTCCTTCAGACCAGATCCACCCTAGGATAGTTGTAGTCCTGGGACAGACAGTAGTCTTGGTCGGGGACAGGTGAAGGCCATTGGCAGCTAGGGCCTGCAGTACCCGCGACCAGTTCTGCAGCAAGGATTGTGGTGTGTCGGCACCACAGTACAGATCATCTGCCAACTTGACAACAACGCCTTCAACCAACAAGTCTCCAAGCACGCGACACATCATTTCCTCCAAGGCAGTCTCAGAGCCTGGCATACCCATGGCACAACGGGTGTATACCCGGATACCTCGGAAGGGTGTAGCAACACCACAGTATTTCATGGACTCCTTTGAAAGGGGTATCTGATAGAATGCACTGGCAAGGTCTGATGCAACAATGTACTTCCACTGACCAACTTTACGCAATGTAGAATCAACATCAGGGAGCACCGAGGGCTGAGGCTTTGAATAACGACCTACATCAGCAAAGGCTGTGACTAGCCGGTGACCGCCATTGGGTTTCTTGACCAAGAAGGATGGGTTGACATATTCAACAGTGACACCAATATCCTCCGGACGAGCAAAAACACCAAGTTTCTCCAGGTCATCAAATTTATCCTGCAACTCGACAAGCTTGTCATGGGAATACAAGGGGAGCCGCCCTTTGCGTTGAGGTGGTTGGACTGGGCCCATGTTCACAACAGCCTGGAATGGTCCAGAAGCACCGTTATAACCCTTGTAAGAGGAGCTAAACACACTGTCACACTTGGCATGAAGTGCCTGGAAAGCATGCCTAGTCTGTGCTGGGAGAATCCCATCTGGATCGAGAATCACTGATTCAGCAGACTGGGCAGAGGAGCCTTCCCCACGGGGCGGGGTGGGGGGCGCTGCAAGCCGACCTGTGATGGGTGGGGTAGACAGACCTGTATCCTCCATACACATGGGGCTGACCTGACACAAATGCGAATTGCGCCGAATAATACAGGGCGCCTCAGACAGATTGGGAATGCGGATCTTACCAGCGATACTCGGGACCACCTGGGGAACCGGGAAAAATTCTGGCAGGGAGGGAGTAGGAGGAGAGTCTGTGCGAGGCTCTAACACAAAGGTCTCCTCATCTGCAAACTGGGGAGGCAAGGCAAGCTCAAGGAATTCTCCTGGCCAGAGAGTCATGGTTTTAGAAGGAGCTCGGAGAACGTGGGCACGCCTAACAGCATGGCCAACTTTTGACTTCCCAGTGGAACCATAGGAGTACACAGTGCCATCATCCAATGATATCTGCCGCTTAGCTGGTCGAATAGCCACATCATTGCGCTCCATAAATGGGGTCCCAGCAAGGACCTCAACATCCAAATTCTCCACAACCAAGCCCTCAAAATGGAAAACATGACTATCACGAGACAACGTGAGACGGGTTTCACCAACGACCTCCAAGGGGGATGATCCATCGGCTTGGTGGGCAGACTGGGATGTGGGAGCCACACTACATCCTAGTGCATGTGCTGTAGAGGCCCGCATCATGTTCCCAGTTGCACCGCTGTCAACAGTGACACGAACAACATGATGATTGTAAAAAGCGTCAAAGTAAGGAGACTGACGCACCTGAACACGGAGTGTAGCAGGGGAGTCTCTGGAGTCTGGCCCAGACACCGCATCTGGGTCAACCTGAGTGTCCTGGGGTTCAATGTCATCCGCAAGCATCTCATCACTATCAAAAATCTTAGCAACCTGGCGGGCTTTAGCCATGTACTGCCTATCAGATTCTGGGAGGTAGGGGCATACACTAAGAAAGTGATTGCTGGGGCGGCCAGCCTGGAGACAGAGGGGGCATGACCTAGCAGGCTTAGCGCGAGGTCGAACACGAGATTGTGGTTGAGCGCGCCTAGGGTTAGATTGATTGCAATTGCGCGGAGGAAGGGCAGCGGCACGCATGGCCCTAGAACACTCAACTGACTCAAGGAGACTAGTGAGGGCCTGAGATATTTCAGGCTTAAGAGAAGCAAGGGTACGTGAGCGGAGCTCTGTGCCGTACCGCTGTTTGACTAGCTGGGGGAGATCAGGATGAAGCAATTGGAGCCAATGCAACACTATGAAATTTTCGATAGTTGGAGTGAGCTCTTCGTCTTCTGTAATGGTATCGCCATGGTGAGTAATACCTCCACCTGAGGTCAGCAGGTTATCCTCTACAAAGGCAAGTATCCTTTGGTACAAGTCCTCTGGCCGTTCATCACTTTCCAACTTGATGTTAGAAAAATCAAGAAAATGGGCACCGGTAGACTGAAAACCGTAATGGAGACGAATTTTCGACCAAATGTCATTGAGTGAAGTGGAACTGCGGACTATACAGTTCCTCGCAATCACAGGACAGAAATTGGCAATCTGTCCTAGCATTAAATCAAGCATGACAGCCTTTTGCTGAGCTGTTTTGCGAGAATCTGTGGGGACAGAGCTAGTGTCATCAACAAAGCCCCGATTAGGATTTGTCTTGGTCTTTTTGGACCATGTCACTGACTCGCCTAGGAAGGGTGCAAAGTGCTGGTCGAGATTTAGGGTGTACAGGAGATTCTGTCTCCAACTCTCAAATGAGGTGATGGTTTCTATTTTACCCAAGCACCATTGCTTTGGCACTTTGGCCGTAGCACACGCCATTGTGGGTGTGTGGGACTGTACCGTACAAACAAACTAGTTGCTATTGAAGTCCTAAGTAAAAACTTACGTTTACGGTGGACTTGGCTGTTTTATTTCAGCAGAATTTCTTCCTGTGATGGGCAAGATTTAACTTAGGCTGTGGGTAGTATTCCAGCGCTGCCACCACGCAATTAAGGAGAAACACAACGTTAGTTTGTTGATACTTGGAGGAGCATTTATTCAACGAACCATGGTAGTGGTACAAGTCACAGTTATACTGCTTATTATCATAGATGGCGCTATTGCATATCAATTCAACAACACCTTAACTGGCGCTATGTCTAATCTTTTCTCTCTAGCTATGTATGTAAATGTACATTTGTCCTTGTTCTAGTGTATTACAAGTACATTTGTGTTTAGGTGTCCTTGTATCATGAAGTGCATATTTCTATACTAACCTGTTGAAGACTAGTCGTGAGTGTACTCGGGCAGGTGTCTATGGGAAATGCGTATTATAGCAAAATCAGCCCATCCTCAGCTTAAAGAATGATAGAACAACTGCTCTCAATGGCTGCCTGTCTTCTGCATTTTTTTTTTTACTTAAACTACATTTCAACTCTAAAAAAAAAAAATGAAGCACCTGGTATTCCACAAATAGCATACAGTTGTACAACTGTTGGATTATATTTTGCAGTGTCTTTCATACTCGTGTATGGTTTTTTTATTTTTTTATTTATCAATGTATAAAAAAAAGACAATATGGTGTGAGACATCTGATTTTGACTTGGTTTAATTTTCTATAGCTCTGACACTCACACATACTGGTACATTGATAGATTTGCTAGAGAGAGGTTTTCAGATTGTCTGTCCCTCCATCATAAATGATTGTGTCATGTTTTCATACTGTAATCATACTAATTTTGAGGTGGTGAATGTAAAGCTGGGATCATGAGGTGACCTCTCAATGGCCAAACATTACCTCATTTTCTGGACATTTAATGATCTATTCTTTCTTTTTTTCTGTTTCTGTATTCATTTCCCCTACTGCACAGAGCTTCCTTGAAGAGCTGGAGCATGCTGAGAAACAGAACCAAATCTCCACCACTTCAGAGGTGAATGATCAGCATTTACCACTCACTAAAGCACATGATCTGGCATCAGATTACAAGGGGTATACCTTCAAGAGTAAGGTATCACCCATTATTCCTGCAACAACTTCCAAAAGTAATGATTCTCTAGCCAACAATGCTGCTGGACTCATAAAGCCTACATGGGACAAGTCAACTGGTAAATATCAAACTAAATATGGTGCTGGTTCGGGTGTTCCATCAACAAAGGCTATTGCTCCACAAGTAAATGCCACAAGGATTCCATCACCTCTGTGTCGTTTCAGGCAGGGAAATAATTCACAATTCAGTCAAACACAACATACTCGGCAAGAACTTTCCAACCAGAAGCATCTATTGAATAGTGAGTGCATGAAACCTTCCCTAGGAGATAGTTTTGGTAATCACCAAGGACAAACACAGAAGCAGCAGTCAAGAATTTCAGGCAGGCATGGACACCAAGCAGCAGGTGCACTCATTCCTGAAGGTGGACTGCATGTCAGTAACACAAAAGTTTGTATATCTTCTGGCAACAGCAGGCAACCTGAAGCAACTCATTACCACATGTCGGAGATCAAATCATCTGCTCAGGTCTCCAAAGGGGCGATGACTCCCACTTACAGAGATTGCAAGGGTCAGGACAGGAGACATGATGGAGGAACTCCAGTGCCATCAACTAACCTACACAGAGCTGCATGTGGGACAAAACTTACTCCAGGTTTACCAGGAAACCTGCAGACAGCAAGTGGTTGTGGCCAAAGAGGGAGCCCTCTGGCTAATGTTGGTGGCACACCCAGTAGCAGCAGGGTTGGACCTACAGGGCAATACATGACACCACGCAATCTTGGTCAACGCAGAGAACAAGTTCCAGGAACAGCACTGGGCACCAGACAGGTCCCTCCCATGCAGCAGAGGCAGGCCCCAACCCAAAATAGACATACACCAGGTCAGGGTAGAGCTGTTCTTACACCTCGTGTGGCCCAGCTCTGCCGAAGCTCAAACCAGGGAAAAGGAACAGGAACTGTTCATGGCGGCACAAGAAAGTTTCCAGGACCTGCAGGACTTCTTCCCAAACTGGTAATCATGCTGTTCTTCTTGTCTTTTAAATGTCACTCATATAGAAACATCTACAGGTATGCCATACAAAATAAATTGTAGCAGGCATAATTATGCTTGCATCAAGTATGGTGCAGCACATTTATGGAAATGTCATCTGACATAAAACATTCAAATGCATTTGACAACAACCAGAACACATGGCATTCATTGCCACAGAAAAATATACCATCAGTGATGAAATAAAGGGCAATTGCAAAAGCTACTACAATTATACAAGAGATTTTGTAATCACAATCTATTTTCCAAAGTGAATAGTGTATTAATGAGTCAATTATAGGTGTTTATTGAGATTCCTAAAAGTTGTTTTTACCCCAAACTTCTCACATATTTGTTTGTTTGTTTGTTTGTTTTGTTACAGGATGATTGCAACATGTATTGGTTTAAACTTGAAATCACTGTATAACTTTTTGTTATATTGGCATATTTGCTCTCTTCTTGTTTTCCCAATTTTATGCCCTGAAATATGTTTCTAAACTATTTGTGCCTTTGGAACATTTAGAGGCAGTTGAGGCTATACTGAATATGAATACCATGCAGTGTAGTACACTTTTTTTTTCAATAACTCATGCATGTATTGTAGTCTCATCTGCTACTATCTTTCATTTTTACAACAGTTTAACATTCTTTAGAACCACTGATATGGTAGCAACTTCATTATTTCCATTTGCTCTGCACTCAATCCTAGTGTCCAGGCCAGAAAGTTAAGGAAGCTGTTGTCACCGTACCAGCAGAGACGGTAGAAAGCAATGCTAAAAAAGAGGTATGTATCAAAGCCAATCAGTTTTGCCAATTATCTGTGGTCCTAAAAGCAGGTATCCAAAGCAATGCCTCAAAACTTATAACAATCATGATGAAAAGCATCTTCTAGAGAGAATGGGTAGAATTAGAATAAGTCTGTAATGGTATGTATACCTACAGGTGTATGCTAAAGGGGTGGATCCCGGAATTCCGTGCTTTACAAAATTAAAGAGGGGTGCACGCGCCCCCCCCCCCCTATTTTCTTTTTATTTCTTTTGTTTTAACAAAAGATAGAGAGGGGGCGCGTCCCCGGTGCACCCCCTCCCCCTGGATCCGCCACTGTGCTGGGGATAGTGGAACAAGCAATGATGGCATTTGACCCTCAAAGTAAACACTGACCCTTCAACTTTTTCTTCTAAATGCATGCTTAGAGTATGCAGAAACCATCCTCATGTGTGATGAATGCAGGGGTTATTATTGAAAAGGTACATGTGATCTCAATAGGGCCTTGAGACTGGGCTTCTTAGGGTAAAAACACAACACATTTCAATCATGAATTTTACTGTATTCAGTGATAAGGTATTGATGAGTGTCAAGCCCTCTGTTCCATCAAATGCCCTTTATACAAAATGTTTAAGCTGTGGGGGGGGGGGGGAGGGGAGACTAGTTTGTTTGTTTGTTAAATTTAGTTTAGTTTTTTTTTTTTTTTAGCTCATAGGCAACGAGAGGAAAATGTTACCAGCATTTGCATTTTGGGGTTGTTCATTTGCTTTTTTGTTTGTAAGGGAGTTTGTGCTGCTTCATTTTTTCTAAATCTGCTGATTAACCCGTTGAGGACAGACTGATTTTGCTATAACACACATTTCCCATACACACCTGCCCGAGTATTCGTGGGATTTGTCCTCAACGGGTTACAAGATTTATGAGGAGTGCATGCATGGGAATCGTGCTATACAAAAGGCAACATATTCATTTGGTATATTAAATCTAAAGTTTTATCTAGGAGAGAGTAAGGCTAACCTACAAATATTGATTATTTCTTGTCTAGGATGCCTCGGAGGAGGAGGTAGCTGTTGGAGACTTTGAACATGGAGCGTGGTTTCGGATGAAAACTGAATTAGGAATCAGAGACAGTGATCCTAATTCCATCCTGCAGCAGAATAACATTGCCCTTGTCATCAGAAAGGTAGAGAGTGATCCGTGTTATTTTCTTTTAGGAGTGGGTGTGTTTGTGTGTGTGTGTTTGTTGGTTTGTTTGTTTGTGTGTTTGTTGGTTTGTTTGTGTGTGTGTGTGTGTGAGTACAGTGCTCTAAATTCATTGTGGGATTGGACAAGGCTGTATCATACCAGCATGCACTGTGGCAGATTTGTGACACATACAGGGTGGTCCACGGGGGGTTTCAGCACGTCGCTGCAACATGCTCAAATTCTTGTGCAACATCCTCAAAAGCCAGCAACATGCTATGCAACATCCTCAAGAATTTGCAAGAAGCTCAAAATAAAATGTATTCAAACATGTGAAAAGCATATATGCAAAACATAAGAAACATCAAACTACCTGGTACTTTGATATTTGTGTGCAAAACATGAGAGAGAACATTAAATATAAGCAGCACAAAGAGAGAAGCTGGGAAATATTGCGTACTACGTGCGCATCATGTGTGCCAACGCATACAATTTCTGCAATATTCTCAGATTCTGAGCTTGCAACATGCTCAAATTTCAAGTTGTGGACCACCCTGCACATGGTGTATGCAATGAGTTTGAAGAAAAGAATATGATAAAATTATGAAGTCATATGCCAGACAGTATGAAAATGTAATAATTTGTTACCATGCAGGCAAGTCTGAAGCAGCTGACCAAGAACAAGGTCACTCACCTCTGTGTGATGCTGAAGACGATCTCCATCAACAGCAATGATGCCAGTGTAACTCTGTGCGACCCCAGTGGCCAGATGCAGGGTACCATCCATCGCAGGCTGGTGGAGGATCATCAGACAGAGCTTAAGCCAGGCTCTGTCCTGGTGCTACGTCAGGTCTCTCTTAAATTTCTGATTTAGCTTTGGGGGGGGGGGGGGGTTTCCAGCTAGACAGCATAATTATATTTAACTATATATGCAGTTATGCAGTTAAGATAACTATATTACTGTGTAATGTACTCAGAGCAAAGATGGCAGCCAAGTCATACAATGTGTGTTACCAATTAGTGTGAACCAATGTACAAAGCATTTCTCTTTTCTTTTGAAGTAGTGTATTTGATGTATTGGCATGTATTTAGATATTTCCTTATCCTGTTAAACCAAAATCAGGAAAATGCTGCACTCAGTAAGAACAGACCTACATGTGTATATGTGCAGGGGAAAAAAAAGAAAAGACGAGAGCTTCCTTTAAGTTTTACATCCTAATATTTGTGAACTTTTGGTGATGTATGGCATATTGATGAAGATGTGAAAAAAATCATGCCATTTGTTCTTAATTGTTGTACTATAAGTTTGGCAAATATGCAATAATTATCTCGAGTATCATGTCTTGAGCCTGTAAGTTATATACTTATCCCTGTACAGTATTGTTGCATTATGTGTGCATGTGTGATGTGCTCTTTCATGTCATCCTGAGAGATTGGTGAATCTTTTCCAAAATATGTCTTTTTTCAGGCATAACAAGTATATACCTAGGTTTCTTGAAAGCACCATCAAATGTTACAGTGACCTTTGAGAAAGCATTAAAGGACAAGTTCACCTTCATAGACATGTGGATTAGTGAATGCAGCAATATTAATAGAACACATCAGCAAGAGTTTGAGGAAAATCAGACAATTCGTTTAAAAGTTATGAATTTTTGAAGTTTCTGCTTAGTCACTGCTGGATGAGAAGACTACTACAGCTTGTGACGTCACATGAGTACAACAATATAAAGAAAATATAAGGACAATTCAAGATATTTTCAACTTTTCTCGCATAATAAAGAACACTTGACTTCCCTCTTTCAGAAGGCAAGGGGAATAATATTACCCTTAACATACGTCAATGACGTGTCAAGGAAATGTGCACTTTTTTCAAAAAGTAAAATTTTGTGAAATTCTCTTTATATTTGCCTTATATCGTTGTACGCATGTGACATCATACACTCTAGTAGTCTTCTCATTCAGCAGTGACTGTGCAAATACTTAAAATACATAACTTTTGAACGGATTGTCCAATTTTCCCCAAACTTTCACTGATGTGTTCCAATAACATTGCTGCATTCACTCAATCCACATGTATATGAAGGTGGACCTGTCCTTTAATGAGCAAAGAAAAGATATTCTTCGTATTGCAGTCTCCTATGAATATGTTTTTCAGACTTTTATTTGATTTTTATTCTGACCCAGGTTGGGGTACTTAGTCCATCCCAGCGTAACCACTACCTCAACATCACACCGAGTAATCTGGTCCAAGTCTTTCCAATTGAGGGTTTATCAAAACCAGGCGGCCAGAAAACTCCAAAGAGATCAGTAGTGACTCCTGCTAGAACACCACAATTAAACAAGCTGGCAATGGAGGATGGGGGATCCCCTTCAGCAACAAGAAGGGATAGGATTTCATCAGAGTCCAGGACCAAACAGCAACATCCACCTGATCCTGCCGCTGCTACCAAAGTCACAACAACTAATAATTTGATTGCACAAGATACAGGACAGGGTACAGCAATTGCTGGGAATGTGTCTTATGCTTCTGGGGACAAACGGAACACAAAGAGTGAAAGCATGGAGTGCATGTCCCTACCACTTGACAGTGCTTGTCTTAGAAACTCAACAGAGCAAACAGAGCACTTACATAAACATAGAGTTCATGGTTTTGGAAATGACTGGCACCATGAGACCTTGCTCTTATCAAACACGAGTAACAGCACGGAGCAATCGACCTCAGCATCTTTGTCGAACATCATGTCAGACAGTAATCCATCATCTGCCAGTCACCAATTGACACAGTCAGAGCATGCTCCAAAGAGAAGAGCTGTGCCACCATCAGATCCTAGCTGTGTGGATGATAGGTTAAGACAGACATCTGTAGCCCATGAGGAGACTAAGAGACCTTGCTTGAGGGACATTTCCGGTCAGCACTCTAATGTAAGTGGAGATTCTTCACTGGGCCAGATGAAGACAATGTCAAGAGGCTGCAGTGAAGGTAAGCATAGGCATTGTTGTGATCAGCTGATACACTCAATCCTTTAATAACAGAGCTTGCTCAGATCAGTCAGATTACAGTCTGCAGATAACCATTTTCTTCTGTTCATCATCTTCATAAGAATGGAATGAAATGAAAGTGTTATCAAAGTAACAGCATGACACATATACATTGATATTCTTATGGCCAGTGACACCATTCACTTTGGAGGAGATGATATCCTTCCAGGTGACACCCATGCAGCAGCTGCCTGAGTGTAGCAGTGCATATGAATAAAGTGAATACAACAAATCGGCTTATACGTGTTTGCACAAATCTTGATGTCCAACTTTGCTATCCCTGAGTCATACTTACCATTGCCTACACTACTCTGGCTTCTCTTATGAGTGCTTTCCATGATTTTTCTCAGATTATTGGTACCATCATGGTCAAACACAATTTTGCCTCATGTCTGTACACAAAGTCTGCATAGTGCATCAGCACTGAAAACAATCACTGAGCTCAATGTGCTTTTGTAGTGTCAAATCTTCATGAGGGACAGCCCCCAAGTGGGGGTTTAGGAATGGTAGTGGCAATGTCCGTAATGCTTACAATAAATGAGAATGGCAAGTAGTATACAACAGAGTTTGACTTGATTCTTCCCTCGTTCTACAGGCAAGTTTTATCAATTGGTATCAAGCTCGGGTGTTATTTTATATTTATATTTGTAGAGCGGCAAATCTCCTTGTTCAGATCTGCACTTCAAAAAAAGCCACATCAAAAAGTAATGTTTGGATCACCTCACTTTCCATCTTGAATTGAACCTCAGTAGGCATCTTTGATTCATGAGAAGCCCTGTCAATGAATCAGCACAAAGATCCCTAGGATTGGTTTGGAATAAGCTGCAAAACAGGGACTTGTTCATGTCAGCACCTTCTTTCTTTCTTTTTTTCTTTTTGCCAAATCAAAATTACATTTTATACTTACATTAAGAAAAAAATAATTAGATTTCTCTCATGTTATATTTTATGATTTTCATGTAGCACTGATATACACATAATTATTCTTTTATAGTTTCTCCAGAAATCATTAGTGACCTGCTGGATGGACTTGAAGATGAATTGTTTGAAGATTTCTGAGGCCAGGCAGGCAGAAAGGCATTGGGAGGATGAGAAGTGGAGACCGATGGAAAAAACAGACACGTGTGGTAGGCCTGTAGTCTGTGAAGATAACTATGTGCATGGTGCTACTCTGTTTCTTGCAAACCTGTATATTCATCACATACGTTTTTAGATCAAGGGTCCCAAAGCATTGTCAAGTACTGTTGGCACACCAACAAGGCCCCTAGTGCCACAAGTGCATGTCAGGTTTATGAAATACCTACACAAAAAGCTCTTAATCCATATACACATTTCCAAGCAGATGAACATTACAGTGATTGATATATGACTATCATGATTATACAGGCAAACTGTATTATAACGAACATGAATGCAGGAAGATTTTCTTATGGAATGGAGATATTTTTAATGCTCACGTTCGTGGCACAACTTGTAATTTCAAAAACATAATGAGTCAAAAATTGTTAGTAAAAGAAGATTTTGCCAGTAAAGTTGTCATCCCCCCCCCCCCTTTACTTGCCTTGTCATCTCAGAGGTTTATGTTTTGGAAATGCTAGTGGTTTTTATGCCTCCGCAACGAAGTGGCCGGAGGCATTATGTTTTCGGGTCGTCCGTCTGTCCGTCCGTCCGTCCGTACGTCCGTACGTCCGTCCGTACGTCCGTCCGTACGTCCGTCCGTCCCGTTTTGTTTTTGTCGATATCTCAAGAACCGTGTGGTGGTTTTACATCAAACTTGGTATGAGGGTATATCCTTGGGGGATAATACTTTGTGTGGATTTTAGGGTCACAGGGTCAAAGGTCAAAGGTCACAGGTTATTTTGTGAAAAAAAATTTGAAATTTCATGTTTTTCTCCATATCTCGCAAATGGTTCAAGGTATCTTCATGGAACTTAGTATATATGCTTGTACCGATGGGCAGTGATTATCTAGGGAAGTTGGGGGTCATGGGTCAATGGTCAGGGGGATCAAAGGTCAA
The DNA here is from genome assembly GCF_040938485.1 of Diadema antillarum. Taxonomy (NCBI): domain Eukaryota; kingdom Metazoa; phylum Echinodermata; class Echinoidea; order Diadematoida; family Diadematidae; genus Diadema; species Diadema antillarum. Next base: position 329,249 of record NW_027272180.1, on the reverse strand, counting down.
GGTCAACTCCTCAAAATATCACTACTTTCCTTAAAATGCAATATGCCTGAAGGTTTTTTTTTTTAAAACTTGATGTATGGCATGTATTACCCAATATATATTTTTGGGGAAGTTTCTTGCCAAAAGGTCAAAGGTCAAAAGGTAAAAGGTCAAGTGAAAGTGCTAAATTGCACTTTTTCCTCCATATCTCGAAAGTAACTCAAGGTATTATCATGAAACTTACATATTTATGCATGTTCAACCTAACAGTGATTCTCTTTGGAACTGTGAGGTCAAAGGTCAAAGGCGAGGTTTAGATAATGCTATTTTCCCATTTGATACTGAAATTATACTTTTTCTCAATACCTTGAAAATTACTCAATGCATAAACTTATAAAAGGGTCAAAAGTCAAGTAAAAATCATCAGTTCCCCAAATACCTGCACTCTGACATTTTAATCATTCATCCAATTGAACCTAGTTCTAGGAAAGTGAACATTCAGCACATTTGTGTCAAACCTGTCATTTTAATATTTTGCCAATTGTGTGAAACTGTCATCACACATTGTCAAGACATTGTACTATAGACCTATTAGGAGAACCATGCATTATGGCGGAGGCATATCAGTAGCCGTAGCGATATATCTAGTTTTGTTTTATTTTGTATTTGTTTGTTTTTTGCCAATGGAAATGCTCACTCTTGAAATTCTAATGTTTGGGTACACAACTCTCCCCACTCTGTGCCAACATATATTGTTTACTTCCTGCATCTCTGTGGAAATAATGCACACCGTCACATAAAGGGAAGTGATGTACAATACAGCTGTATTAACGCCTCAGAGTTTTTGTGAGGGTGCTATGTCAATGTAAAGAGTTTATTGATTAGAAAACAAGATGTTGGCGTTTTCTACCAAAATAAAGTAGCTGTCACTGGAATTATGTCTCATGGCTGCATATGTGATTCATGTTTTGTACTTTCTTTTCTCAAGATACTAATTCATGTGACTTCAGTAGGAAGCCAAAGAATACAAAATTTGTTTTCCATTAAGAGAGACCATTTATGCAGTTAAGCAAGGTCTGGAAGCATTTGAGCTGAATTTATAACTACATGTACATGTATAGTTTGAAAATTTAGTGTGTCTTTCTCTGGACTGAGAGTGTAATGCATTAATTCTTATTAAAATATCAGTCAACATTGCTATGTAAATGTAAAGGCCGTGTCACGCCGTTCTGGGCAAGCTACGCGGGCTTGTGGCGAGGAGGTAGTTTCCAGCACGTAGAAGATTTTCAGCGGGCGAACAAGAATGTTTGCAATTTTCATTCATGCCTTGTCATACCGTAAGGGGGAAGTTTTGCTTGACTTGCGGGGAAACAAATTTACTCCCCGGAGCTCTCCGCAGTTGGTCCGCACCTGACAGTATCTAGCGCGTAGTTGCCTGGAGGTGCTCAAGCAAGTCCGATTTAACCGCAGCCAAGTTTTTAGCATGACCAAAACTTTTTCCGGGTGAGTCGCGGGAATGCCCGTTGAGGTTCACGCAGAACGCCAGTAGGAGGCACTTAGCGGCAGCACTTCCCAGACAACTCTCACGCAGGTACTTCGCAGTCCCGTATGCAGCCAAGATAATGAAATTCTGTGGGATTTCAGCCATTCCATCAGAGGAATTCCTTCACTGAGTTGTCAGCCCCCACGCGACTGGTACAAAGGTCACACAGTATACTCGCAAGTATACTTTAAGTAGAACGCGTCTAGCAAGTAAGACACACGCGCTAACTCGCTCAAATCATCTACGGGGACCTCCGGGTAGTCAAAATTGTTCTTTGCAAGTCGCACGCAAGGCTTGCCCGGAAAGGTGTGACACGGCCTTAACTTTAGTTTTAGAGACAGATGTGTTCATCTGTACCTGCTTTATACAACTGTTATACACATGTAGTGCATATGTCTTGTACATTGTATATTGCAGTGTGAGGAAAACATTCCATACACCTAGGAAGTGTTTTGATAACAATATCTTGTATCCTTTTTTGTAGTGATGAAATAATTCAGCAAAGATGACTTGTATTTTATGTGGGTTTTTTTTTTTTTGTTCATTTTGTCATAATTAGGTTGTAGCTGCTAAATCATCCATCACAAAATAATTTCTCCAAAGTCTTTTATACAAAGCTGTGGCCAAGCTTTGAGTTAAAGGGATGGTATACTGTATAAGCTGTTATTTTCGCGAATCACAGTTGGATCGCGAATTTAACACGCGAAAATGTCTCAATGCGCTTTGTTAATAGAGCATAAACATAAGCATCGGCGTTGGTGCGTGAAAACAATATCTCGCGAAAATGTTTATGACCTCGTCATTCGCAAAAATAACAGCATATACATGTACAGTAGTTTTTGTCTCGCCCACCGGAGGTGAAGGCGAGACTAAGGGATCCAAATGGCGTCCGTCCGTCGTCCGTTGTCCGTCACTAATGTTAAAGTTTACCTGCAAGACTCTCTTATGATGCATAACTTGGCAACTGTTACAGCAATGGCAGCCACACTTGGGTGATAGAAGCACTAGGGGTATCTTCATATTATGGTGTTGTCAGAGGTCATGTGATGATGTCAAAGGTCATTTGAGGTCATATATTAAAGAGTATGTGCAAGACTCTTTTCTATGTTAAAGTTTACATGCAAGACTCTCTTTTGACAAATAACTTCACATAAGTTGCTTGGATTACAACCTAACTTGGGTCATAGATGCACTGGGGGTACCTTCATGTTATGGTGCCGTTGGAGGTCACAGGATAAGGTCAAAGGTCATTTGAGGTCATACGTTAAAGTTTACTTGCAAGTCTCTCTTATCACATGTAACTCGACACATGTTGCTACAATGGCAATCAAACTTGGGTGATGGATGCACTGGGGGTACCTTCATGTTATGGTGCCGTAAGAGGTCACATGATAAGGTCAAAGGTCATTTGAGGTCATACGTTAAAGTTTACTTGCAAGACTCTCTTATCACACATAACTCAGCACATGTTGCTACAATGGCAATCAAACTTGGGTGATGGTAGATGTCTCTTGGGAAGTTGAAGGTAACCACAAGGTCAAAGGTTACAGACAGGGGTCAACGAACTTTTATTGCCCAATGTTAAGTTTTTAGGGCGCATTTCGTTTATGGCTCATAACTTTTGAACCCTTTGTCCGTTTGTGACCAAACTTGGATGGAAGATGTCCCTTGGGGAGGTGAAGGTCGTCACAAGGTTAAAGGTCACAGACAGGGGTCAACAAACTTTTAGGGCCCAATGTTATGTTTTTAGGGCGCATTTTGATTGTGGCTCATAACTTTTGATCCCTATGTCCGTTTGTGACCAAACTTGGATGGTAAATGTCCATTAGGGTGTTGAAGGTCACCACAAGGTCAAAGGTCATAAGCAGGTCAATTAACTTCTGGGAGTTATAAAAAATATTAATTCCTTGTACGCGAATGGGCGAGACACAATTTGGCGATTGCCTTGTTGTTGAGATAGGGATTCAGGTTTTAACTTTTTGCAAGATTAGAAACCATGTTTTAGAAATATTAAAGAGCATTCAATCCTAAGAGGAATTCAAAGTTTATTTCATGAAAATCGGTTTTGAAATGGCTGAGATATCCAAAAACAAAGAGGATGGGACCTACCTTTTATTAGGACCTCTTTGTTTAATGCACTGTACTGGGAAGTCTAACAAGATCAAAGGTCAAGTGGTCAATGAACTTTATGTGATAAACATTGTACATGTAATCATATTATCATGGTGAACTCTCAATTTCCACTCTTTACTTTCCACAGCTTTGAGCTATGACCACCAAATTTTTTAAAAGATTTAAAAAGGCATCTGTCAATTCAAACATGGTTGGTAAAGTCTGACAAGGTCAAAGGTCATAAGGTCAATGAACTTTCCCTGACAAGCACTGTTCTTGCAACATCATGGTGTGCTTGCAACCACAACCTTGAGCTATGACCTCAAAACTCACACCATAGGTATTGTACATATAGGTCGTACATCACCTTAAGATGCCAGTCAAGTTTGAATGATATTAAATGGGTTAGTCAAATACCGGTTAGTGATTGGCTAAACACAGTCACATGATGGAGGCACATTGGTTATGTTCACCCATGGGCAGAACATTTTTGTAATGTTCTCCCATGGGAAAACATTTTCACGCAACAAATGACTAACGATACCGAACGATTGAACAATCATATTTTTCAGGCAATCGATAGTATAAATTTGCCTATTCCATACTATGTGAAAAAGCAGAATGACTGATTAGTGTAATGTGTACAAAAGTGTGATTTGAAGGACCCGTGCACAGTGAATTTGGCTCTGCGCGAGCGATCGAGTGCATTGTGCTGGTGATTTGACTAACCCATATAATATAACAGATGATGACATTTGTTGTCAGGAACATGTACCAAACGTTCCACCCTCAGGGTTTGAAATGCTATTTCGGGAGGCTATAAGTCCCTCAATAGCATTTCAAACCCTTCGGGTGGAACATTCGGTATGTTCCCTCCCCCGCCAGTCATCATCTATATGTTGGTAAAGTCTGACAAGGATAAAGATCAAAGGTCAATGAACTTACATTGCAAAACACTTTACTCACATATTGCGATATGCAGGCCAGGCATTGCTTGGCATTTGCCTTGTGTCATCATCTGTTTTAATCTGCCAAAATGTAAATTTGAACATGGAGTTTGCATTGCACTTATAATTTACATCTGATTTCAAGACTGATAAGATAAATGACAGAACAAGACAGCTGTTATTGTGACTTATAGAACAAATGAATTTGATAAGATCTTAGATACAGCTGATATAACAAGGCAGTTTTTGTTTTTAAACAGGTAATCAGTAAGATAAGATGAGCTGGCTTGTGTTGATCTAACCATACTGGCTAGATTTTGCACACTATCCTTGTTATAATTGATTTTCTTAAGTAAAAGATTATAACATAAGATTACTGACTCATATTCTTGGATAGCTTGGTACAGAAAATTAGGGCAGTCAACCAGTTGACTTATAAATGCATTAAAATATTATGCATACCTATTTCACAAAGATTAATCCTGACAACAAGCTGGAAAACCAGCTTGCCCTGTGACTTGCCCTGACATAGCAACAATTAGTGCATGCAACCTAGAACATGCCTTGATGTGAATTTGTAATGGTGTATTGAGTAGTTTGCTAGTAACTCCTTCCTGGACGATATGCATGAATTTGATATACATTGTACTATGCACTCCTGTTCTAATGAACATGGTTATAACAAAATTCTGATTACAGCAAAGTAAAGATTCAGGTCCCCAAATTACCATCTATTATACTTACTTAAAGGGGCATAGTCCCGGTAGTGTAGAGGGCGCTGTTGATGATACTGCCGATCACCGTTAGCAGTGATGCGAAGATTACCGAAGTTCAGCTGTCATCAAGAGTAAAGTGCGTAGGTGTTGCTAAGTAATGTTGCCTTCGTTGTCTTCTTTGCGCATCGCGCAGTCTGTAGTAATGCCAGGGTCCGTGCATATGTGCTTGTTATTATGACATCACAAAAGAAGTTTGCTAAAGCTGTCATCCCCTCAGCCGAATCATGAGCTGAACTGTGATCGGACCACGGACTACAGTGAATCGGACTTCTTCGGACTCGGGGAAGTGGGCCAAAGCGTTAGCGCTAAAGAGGAGTCGATAGCGTAGGTCTCTATAGGAAACTTGCGCCGTGCGCCCGCGTACACATTTGACTAAAACACGGGGACCATGCACCTTTAAATTGTTTGGTTATAACAAAATTTCAGTACACTGTATAACAAAAGAAAACTATCAGTCCAAGGACTTCAGGAGTTGACTTTATTAGTGGGGGAAGTCAGTCTGATACCAGTGTCCATTCAACCTCAACAGAATCAATCTTGATATTTCAAACCTTGATTCCCTACAAGAGGTATGGCAAACCTAAACTTCCATTACTGATGATACACAAAATTGTCCATAGCATCATTTCGAGGCAACACATTATGTTCTCAATTAAATGTTATCTAAACAACCCCTACAAACACGAGACTGTTTGCCTAGTTTGCCTAGTATGGTTGTAATACATGTAACTGTCACAAAAAATGCAGTGATCTTATTCAACATAGGTCAGTATAAGGCATATTGTTTCACACATGTCATAGTTTTTGTTTTTACCCTCCAGCCATGAGGTAAAGTCAGACACTACCGGTACTTGTGATGTAAAAGTGGTGTAATTCTGCCCCAAAATGCTGTGTAAAGTACATACATTCAAAATGCATATCATAGTGCCTAAGTACACCAAAATTATTAACTGTACTAGGTATTTAATATAATTCAACAGGCTCTATGAAGTTTTGTTCTTTCAGTAAAAGGCAGATATTACGCTATGGCAGATTTTACACTGACTTCCACACTTACAATGTGTGCACTCTATAAATGTATGCCAGTATTAATATGCTGGCAACCTACACTTCAGTATACATATGTATTATGACAAAGGTGATTAACTGATGATTTTAGGTACATGTATTCATTGTGCTTATCAGTCAATAGAATACTGTATTGTCTCATTTCTGTTATACACTGTATACATGTTGTATATACTGTATGTATGAAATATAGAATCATAGGAAATACAATGTAAGACAGATTCTGATGTGTCCTTTGTATGTCTATTTGACTTTGTGAGGCAGGTCATCTCTTTTACCTGAGGACATGACACTTGGTTTTGTGATCACAAATTTGTTGCCATATGTAAAAGCTGTATCAAATGCCTACAACTTGCTGACTGTGAACAATATTCATGAATATATGAACACGCATACAAGTATTGAACTCGTTTTTAGCAAAGACTTATACAGGTATCAAGAATTGAGGAGCCACACTGGCATCCTGAATGTGTCATATTGTATTAGAACAGTATACAATTTGATAAGGTTTATAGCAATGGTATTCAAAAATAAATAAAAGATAAGATTTTATTTCCACCTGCTTAGGACCTACTGGGGTAAAAAGCAAGCATGTTTAGAAAAAAATAATAAATCCAACACTGTCCTACATGTTGAGTGTGACAGGTAAAACAATGGTACATGTAGATGAATTCAAATACAGTACATGAACGCAATATACACTGCACACATAACATGGCATAATACCTGTAATTTTGACAAAGCTGACAGTCATGTCATACTCGAGCACCTTTCCATGCATTCAAAGTAGGCCTACAGTGTATCACATACATACATATTTGTATTTATATTTGACTGACTAGAATCATGTTAAATGAATCAAAAGAATGTAAACTGTAGTTGCATTATGCATGAAGAAACAGTATAATCACAGGAACAATGCAGAACTCTGCTTGTAACAGATAAAGGCATGAGCCAAGCCTCCAACAGTTTATTATAATCCATGTACATACACTTGGATTATTACACTAGGGCACAAACCCTTGCAGGCATCTTAATGTGCCACTGTTAATCTTAACTGTTAACTTGAACAACTATAATTGCTCATGGAAGGAGCAGAGCTCAAAAGCCTGAATGTCAACTGAGACCCAAAAAAAGAGCAAATATCCCAAAAATCATTTGGGGTAACAGGACACTGTTTACATAGTATCTTATCATCCCATGTTATATTGTATTATCATCTTTAGACACCACCTACACTTATATGATTTACGTACATGTAGTGATATACCTATTCATTAAAACCATGCACTATTACAGCAGCCCTGATTTTGCAAGTGGAATGAACGCCAACGAGTGGAGGATGACTGGTCTTGAATTCAAAGCGAACACCTCTGTCTACACCTGTATTTCCATCTGTTGCCAATGACTTCTTCGCTGTGAAAAAGTGACAAGAACCGTCCTCAAACTGGACCTGAATCGCCACCTCTGCGGTTCTCTTGTCCTCGGATCGAACTCGATTATCTAAAGTGAGCGTAATCGGCTTCTCTGCTCTTGCTTCTGTGTTGTTCATTGGATCTCGTGAAATCGTGATCCTCCACTTTGAGGATTCGTTGTACTGGTAGAAATGTGCGTCTTCTCGAGATTCTGTGAGGCATTTTGTTTCTGTGAGTTCATTGGTGATGTATTGCGGGGAATGATACGTGAGCGAGATGAAGCTGGTTTTGTCGGGCTTGCCCGTTACAGTAGAATTTCCACTGGGTATGCTACTAAGTTTGTCAAGATACAGGCGGGGTAGTGGGATGGTCCCCATTAGCTCACTGAAGAAGGCCTCGCTGTAAAGGGCGTGCTTCTTGAAGGCTTCCACCATGAAAGTAGGGTTGTCTTCCAGGACACGCTTCATGATGTCTGACCGTGAGATTTGTGTCAGCTGGATTGCTGACATGAAGGGAAATCGGATACAGGAGATGACTTTCATCAAAGCTTCTCGATCGGTGCAGTCTTTCAGCCATGGTTCCAGCTTGGTGAAGACGCTGAACTCGTCAGACACCACAACTTGCTCATCGGAGTTATCAAGCAGCTCGACCAGTGTCTTGTCGTCAAGATTCTGTAGATGGTTGCTGGTGACCACCTCAAAATTGGTCCGCATGATGCTGAGGCATGACTTTATGGTCTCTCGCATCCCAAATTTTGTTGCTTGTTGGAGGACAGTGACAGCAGAACATACATCCTTTTTCAGGTCTACTAGATATTTTTCGCAGAGCTGTACTATGTCATGGATATCATACTTGACACCAAGCTTCAGCAGCGGGAAGAAGTTCTCTTTCGATAAGGCCAACTTTTCGGTGTACATGAAAGATAAGAACTGATCGAACACATCACAGCAATCCTGGTCTTCCTCCTCTATTCTGAGAGATTCTGAAGACGTTTGAGACGAGCTATGGCCATTGCTAGGTAGATTATTGCCTGGAATAGTTGTCGGGATAAGTTTTGACTTGAAAATGTCACTCCACAAACAGAGGATAATTCGATGTGCATGGAAGGATCGTTCTCCAACTTGAAGTGTGATGTCGCTGAACTCTGCATTGTTGATGAGGCGATCAAAAGGGAGTGTTACCTTGTGTGTATGATAGTCTTTCATGTCTTTCGCTCGTCGGAACTCCTGTAGGGATACGTCAACAGGCAAAAACAGTGTTAGTTTTCTATTTTAAACAGCGTTCTCGATCTTGCAATATACAGTACAAAATATGAACGATATATGAGACGCCTGACAATACATTTAATGGTGTTTTTGTCTTTTCTATTACAATGTAATCTACAATTGTATTTCATTGTATCAGAACACAACGTTTGGGTTGTCACATATCTCATGACTTAGTTATACTGTAGTCCTGTGATTCGTCATGTAGCTGTACACTGTTTTTGTTGATATCACTCGAATTTGCTCGTGTACGTGTATCTATTTCCTCTTTCCTTGTTACAATCGTTCCTCATCATCTTTTCCTATTTTTATCTTCTGTTTCATGCTATATCTTCCAGGCACTTGATAAAGAATGTGTACACGCATACTCAAAATGTACAATGCATGTAGCATAGGAGGCATATTGTTTCCTACTGCGTATTCTAATTGGCACTAACTTTATTTCATCATGTCATTATGTGTTCGTGCGTTCACGTGATTTTGTTTTCAAGAATAATAAATTATGTCAGCAGGACAAAAGCTCGTATGCATATTCGCTACTTTGAGCGATGCTTACTACTTCGCAAAAATGAAAAGGATCAACCGTAAGGTTACACGCGCAGAGGACCGTTATGAAGAGAGTCGAAGTGTAATCCTCGACACCTGAGTTTCATTCATCAAGCTTTACCTCCAGTTGTCGCTTTGTGCAGTCTTCCTCCGGTACCACCGGATTCACATCCGTAGCAGTCGACCGCCGCCCATACAGAGAGCTCTGAAGACGCAATTCATGCTCAAGCTGACCAGGATAGCCGATGTCGATCTCGTCGTAATGTGAATCGTACCGCCACATGGTGTCAAAGGCCACGTTACTCGACTACAAAAGATTTACGTGTATACAGAGAGAAAATGTGAATAAGGCATTTAAATTGTTGTTTTATGACGTTCCGTATAGCTTACCATGCAAATCAAATTAATGTTATAATACACTACACAGGAATAGCTGACATTGCTTCATGTTTTACGTTAGATAATCAGTATCCTTCGAAGATTGTTTCTCGACAAAAATGGAAAATCCCACCATGGCAAATTTAATATACGCTTATGTAATGAGCTGGTACAATATTATGTAGTAACAATTTTCAGAAATATGCCTTGCACTCCACGCGTAAAAGTTGACCTCAATGAATATAGTGAAATAAACATGGTACAAGTAGAATGTTTCAGAAGAAGCACTATTATCACTCGGTAAAGAAAGTTTTACTAACGTTTCACACATTTTCAAAAGAAAGTGATATCGGTCGCAACCGCGTATTGAAATAAAGAGGCATTGGTATCATCGCCTCACAGCAGTGTCTTATTGGTTTATTTATAAGAAACACACACACACACACACACATACACACTCACAAACAAGTGTATATCTATACAATAAATTATAATTACATGTACTTTACATTTGATTCACAATTAAAGCTCAGAAATCTTCACAATTATGTAACACAGTGTATAAACACCCAAATTTCATGAAATCAGCGATAACATTTTTTATTGACAGTGGCTTAGGCGTATAGGCTTCCACATGAGGGGACATGATTGATTGATATAATCTATAGGCCTACATGCACAGCAAATAATAAAGACATACAAATACGTCACATTAATCAAGATAACGAGATTAAAACATAAAACAAGCGTATGGAGTGATCGAGCGTTGAAAGTTTTGCATTCTATACCATTTTACCGTTACTAGAGAGACCAAAACACATGTTATCTATATTTTCCCTTCGGCGAAATTATTACAGGAGGTGGGCCAAGAGAATATTTCCAGTTCCCCGCTCCCCCCCCCCCCCCCCCCCCCCCATCACATTTACATTTTGAGCGTAAAATTGTGTGGTATACATGTACTGTCTTGACGACAAACTGTGAATGTCAGTGAGCCGGCTCCGCCCGTACGTATAGGAAGCTCCGAGTGTTTAGATACTATGTGCATGGCTAAACAGAATATGCGCCTATTTTATTAGTATTTTGAACGAAGTCGGCGAAATGAAAAAGTATAAAAAAAACCCAAACAAGCAAAACATAAAAAACATAAAAAACAACAAAACAGAAGACATGATGACATCTCTATTATTCATTCTCACTGACACACACACACACCAAAAACCTCTCTCGCCTTGTATATCATATCGCTAGAAATGACTGTCCAATCATTATCACAAATATATTTCGTTTATTCTCTCTTCGTCCTCAACAAAGTAATTTGTTTCAGCCCTAAAAAAAGCGCTCATTATTTATTCCTATCTTAATCATATCTCAGCTCATTACCTACTTTGTTATGTACGTTCGTAGGCTCAAAAATATAATTTGTATAGGCAACATTATTGTGTTCATATGATTGTAATATGGCTGCAAACCCGTAAATAAATAGGGTGCCTATACCTTTTCCTCTTCTCTCTCTTTCAGGCATCCCCTAAAATCTGTCTTGTATCACGTCGTCTCGTTATGCGTCATGTCACATCCAAAGCGCAGGCATATACGTGTGAGAGAGAGAAGACTTGAGAGGATAGGGGTAAGATAAGGAAGATCTCAGAATATACCGATTTCATTTCAGTTTTAGAGATGAGAGTTTACAGGATATACCCATGCCTTATAGGCTTTTAAAAGGTTCTGTCAATATATGGACTGTGGGACTGATGAGCTGCTGGATTGGGAAGGGGGGATGCAGCCTTCCACACTTGTTGCTTAAGAACAAATAGAGAGTATCAAAAACAATTATAGCTGTTAAAACACAAAGATATTTACGCCTTCTCTGGAGACTCCTAGCTATACACAGCAGTCTGTTATAGGCGTACAATAATTTTCGTAGACCTTCCATACTGCTCTGGTTACAGATTTAGAATGTTTAAAACATGTGGTTACAGATTTAGAAATGTATAACACATAGTTCATCGAGTAGTAATTTCAGTGAATAAAATCAGTTTCGAGTCACATCACATACAAAAGGGAAGGTTCAGCAGCACGACAAATAGTAACACAGTGCTTCCGTCCAGCTCTATAGTCCAAATTAACGCGATCGCCGTAGATCGTCCTAAAATCCCGACGGGAGGGTTAGCGGCCCGATTGGTTTCGTGCACGCTCAGGCTAGTTTTGTGGTCAGCTTTTACGATACGATCCTTTCCATCAGGTTCATTTTGATCGTTCGTTTGTGAGAGCTCTTTTGTCCGTGGCGGATCCAGGCAGGGGCGCGCCCCTTTGAATTTTTGAAATGTATGTCTTATTTCTTCTTGTTTTCTTTTTCTTTTTCTTTTTTCTTTTCTCTCTTTTCTCTTCTTTTTCTCCTCAAATTGCCGGGTATATAGCCGGGTATATAGGCAGGGACGCAAGGGGCAGGCGCCCCTCTTTTTTTTCATTATTTATGTATTTATGATTATTCTTTTTTAATTTTTAATTAATTTATATAATATATATATATCACTCATATTGGCCTATATTATGCATGTACTCGTCAAATCGCTCGTGATATAACGCCACTCTTCCCCAATCTGATATATCGGGATTGATAGGGGTCCAGATCGTGATAGTGGAACGGTGATTAAGTTCATCATTCAAAGTCAGTTTTTCTATCGTTACTAAAAGTTAAGAGGTAAAAATGTATTACATTTTCCTTTTTATGTATACTACAAACAAATCTTTTATTTATTAAATAACAATTTGTTTGAATTACTGCTTGTCCTCTAAAAGTGCTCTCAAATAATTAGTACAACGTTTGAACATGATTTTTTTTCAAAGTCCTGACCATGGGGACGCCCCCCCCCCCCCCTCTCAGTTTTTCGCTCCTTCGTCGCTTGCACCCCTCCCCCGCCTTTTTCAAAATTCTGGATCCATCACTGATTGTGACGTCAAGAGATGCCCAGTTATTCCCCCCCCCTCCCCCCCCCCCCCCCACACACACCTATATACTGTATAACATTTAGTTGTCGTCATATGCCAAAGTGCTGAATTGGTGTCATTATTTCAATGCGCATAAAATCATAAAGATCGGTGCGCGGTGAAACTCATCACTCTTCTGGTTCCTCCCCCTGAAGGAACAGCTGACAATAATTAAATGCAAAACCAATTACCATTTTTTGAATCGAAATTTTGTGTAGAAATCAGAGGGTGCAAGAAAGCCATCCTAATCTAACCCATCAGCATACGTGCATCTAAAACCATAAGTGTGAAGTAGGCTGTCATGGAACGTTGAAAATTATTATGATCGATCGTGATGGATGGAAGGCTTAAGAACAGGTGCCTAGATTATGTAATAACTTGCATGGACAGCAGGTCTTTGTCATCCTGCACAAGAGCGTATATTGTGATATGATATACAATACAATATACATGTATAGACAAATTTTACATGCCTCTGTGTTCAACTATAGGCTGATTCCCTTTCCTGAAGTTTTTATGTCCATGCTACATCCAAATCAAACAGAAATCTCAAGCATGTCAAGTGCGACATTGTACTCACCTTCACCTTGTGGAGTGTATAGAAGTATCCAGAAGGGCCTGTTCCTATAACTGATCTTTAATGCAAAGTGCTAGCAGAAACTGTGGAAGTTTTCCTAATGTTCGATGTCACACCAAAGAATGATATGAGCAGTACAGAACTCGTGCAATATGGCCTACTGTTACAATCAAAGCTGGTATACCTTATTGGCTGGGATTTCCCGCATGGGTGAGAGTTCACTGTGTTTATATAACCTGGGAATCCCCACTTTGTGTTGTGACTTAACACTGGATAATCAACAGGTGACTCCAGCATCGGCTATCCGTATTTCCAAGGTATCATTGTTTGCTTTGTGTCAAGTAGACCAAAAAAATAAAACAAAACAAAACAAAACAAAAACAAACATTCTTGAAGTCTATTGTATCTGCTTTCTACTAGCAAACACCTACTTGACACACTAAAATATCTAGTAATGGACCAATCTGTCCACCCCTGCGTAAGGTGTGCTGTTTGACTGATATTTGGCTTGGGACTGGGAGAATAGCTATTGCGTCTCAGCATACGTCAAGCTGGAAATTACTAGTAATGATTGATTTAGAGAGCAAATCACCCCCCCCCCCCCCAATCTTATTTCGGGTAATGTTTGTTATTGCGAAGATTTGGTTATCCGAAAAGGAAATATCTAGGGTTCGTTATCCCAAACCACACACAGTATACTTCGTATACCTACACGTTCCTTAATCCGAAAGCTTGTTAATTGATTGATTGATTACTTTATTGTCCACTCTGGAAATTCTTTATATAGCATTGGATATCGCAACAAAATAAACATTCAATACATCGCAGATACACTACAGACATATCACAGAATACAAATAAAACTCACTCTTGTTAACATACGGTATCATATGCACCATAATAATTATAATACATTACCCAACATTTACAACTATACAGAAACTATTGATATACAATTCACTGTATATCACTTTCATATAATTATTCCACTCATAAATTATCTTATCCTGTCATACATCGTTATACACCAAACAATATACCACCTATATTATCCTTATATATATTTTTATAATTCACTCCAAAATGTTCCCCCCGAAAAGAAAAGAAAAAATATATATATATACCATAACCGTAACAACGCCTTATCAAAATAACACAAAATGTGTCTTACATAAATACACCTGTAAATCATTACGTATTCCAAATTTAAAATAACATAACTCAAATTACCATAACAATACTTTCTCTATCAAACACACACTAAAAAAATATCCTGCAAATCTACACTGCAAAAAGTCCGGTGTCAAATAGTGAACACCGAGCTGGTGTTAATTTTTCGGTGCTCATTTATGGTGTTAAATTAACACCTCCGGGTGTCATTTCCAAATTTTAAACTGTTTTTTGAAGAGTTTCTTAGTAACTGCACTTCCTGTTGATTTTTGATTTAAACAAGACGATCAAGAATTTTACATTAAAATACTAGATTTTTGAAAAAATTTGAAAATAAATTTACACCAAAGTAACACCAGCTGGTGTGGTCTCTTATTGAAGCTGGACGGGTGTTAAACCATTGATATTAACACCAACAAATATCAAATCAACACCATGTGGTGTCATTTTTGAATTAACACCAGTACAGTGTCAAAATAACACCAGGTACAGTGTCAAATTAACACCACGAAGTGTCAGGTGAACACTTTTCCACACCATCACAGTGCATTTTTAACACCTGTGGGTGTGGTCCTTTATTGAAGTTTGATCGGTGCTAGATTTAACACCCGTGGTGTTAAATCTAACACCGATGTTTTTACAGTGTACACCTCACTTTCATTAAATACACCAAATTTAAATTCAATTACTTCAACTTATAGAAATAATCACTCAATATCACCACATACCCCAAATGTCATCAGAATCAATTGAGAGCTGTAGAAAAAGTTCGCGGCGCAAACTTTGCGACGAACCGCCCGACCACCCGACCAACCACACGCAATTCCTATATACCTTCTTATACTCTTTGGATATGCGGGAGAAAAAAAATACACACAAAAAAAAAAAGTACACCATGCGACAGAAACTAATCATAAAAACGTATCTAATTACTCTGGCATTATACGTGTGCATAATTATTGTGGCATCATTCCCAATCTTCGTTAATCCGAATATTTGTAATTCCGAAAATGAAAAAAGTTCGTTATTCCGCAGATTCGTTAATTCGAAAATGAAAAAAGAAAGTTTATCCCTGGCATGATGTTAATCCGAAAATCATTTAGGCTTACATCGTCTCTACAACATTTTAGAATGTAAAGACGGTGCAAGTGATACGAGCCTTCGGGATAACGAACATTTTGTTCATTTTCGGATTAACGAACTTTTAGGAAAACGAACCTTATTTTATTTGGAATTATGAACCTGCGGAATAACGAATCTGTAACCGTTCAAACTGCACTGATGGCTCAATGTTTAACCTGAGGAGACTGAAAGTTAAAAACAAAGTCAAGACAGACACCATTAACGAATTTTTCCCTTCTGATGAGTGCACTTGCACTGATGGCTTCAAGATTGTTACAGTTCGTTATTCCGAAGATTCGTTATTCCGAAGGTTCGTTAATTCCAAAATGTGATAAGGTTTGTTATTTATTCCGAAGGTTCGTTACGGACCCTATTTCATTTCAGATCAACGAACTTTCGGAATAACGAACCCTACTTCATTTTCGGATTAACGAACCTTCGGAATAACGAACCTTCGGAATAACGCCACAAATGTTCTGATTAACGAACCCTTTTTCATTTTCGGATTAACGAACCTTTATAGGTATAGGGAATTTGTGTTGATTGAGGAATGATGTCTCTTTCTTGCGTCATGCGATAGAACGCATAACCTCTCGGCGGCACAGAGCCGGGTATCTCCTGGCCCACAAAAAGGAGAGATTCTCGTTTCATATAACACCTCCCTGCGACGGAACGAGGATTCGAACGTCTCGCGTGGTAGTTATTCAGGTTCCAAACCTCATACTGAAGTTTAAAAAAGTGCAAGGTAACTGGTATTTTGTCTTTCGTTGTTGTTTTTTGTCTCTTTCGAAGTCTACACTAATTATATGTATTTGTGGGCCTCTCTGTAGGCCTTATTATACTGGCGCCTTTTGCATTATTATACATGTTCTATATTGATGCATATATGTTTAGTCTGCCTCCTGTCTCGCGCACACTATTATCGCAAGATACGATGTGGTACCAACTTTAAGGGTGGTCCACCAGATGAGACGAATCTAGATACTGTTGTGTAAATACGGAATAGCCTTGTGCTGTAAAAATGTTACAGCATGGACCTATTCCAAATTGACTTTCACCAAATCCAACCACTTTGAAGTATGAAAGACAAGACTGATTATGCGCCGATTTAATGAGTACATTACAATCAGGGCCTAATATCTCGAAAAAATGATTGCATGTGCATCGTCATTGACAAAGGAACTGTTTCCCTAATCCCTGTCTTATTTGGTTGATGCGCTTTTTTAATGTCACTGATGGTGAGAAGCAGCAAACCTCGCAGGGCATGACTAAAAACTGGATTTTGTGTCACTGGATTGAAAATTACCGGTTCGCTCGACATCGCTCACACGATATACCATGACCTTGCCTAATACTTTTCCCTTATTTTCTTTAGCTGTTTTCACTTTGGGAAAAAAAATGTGCGGAAAAGGTGGGAAATGAGACACAAATTAATCATGATAAAGTACCTGCATTTCGCCCCAAGGCATTTCGCTAATGAAAATGTCTGAGCGGTAATCAGCTGGTGATACAACTGCACATGCGGCATTTTCCTTGATTTAAGACAGGTATTTTAATAATTATCTTCTTCGCATTGTTTATAGAATGCTATAATGGGCCATCTTTAAAGAAATTATGCATGGGTTGATTGATAAATATGTTCCTGTGAGGAAGAACAATGGGGAAATATCATACACACACAACAACAAAAAAATAACCCACCATGGATGTGTAATAAGACACATGTTGCTGTAAAGGCAAAAAAAAGAATGCCTGGGGGAAATGCAGGAGACAACCATGTGATTCAACATGGCTATCGTAAGGGTGTAAGAAACCATGCCACCAAATCTATCCGCCTTGCAAAAGAAGAGTTTGAAAATCGACTTGCAGAATACATTAGGTATGATTGAAGTCATCTTGGAAATACATTCGGGCCATGCAGAATTATTTAAGACCAAGTCTACTGTTGGCAAGCTTTGCACTTCTTCGGGTGATAAAACTTCATCTGACCATGAAACAGCAGAGTCACTGAATACTTCAGTATTTATTTTTGCAGTATATTTTACAGAAGACATTCAAGAGCTTCCTGTAGTTGATGTTTTACAGAAGATCGCTGAAATTTTGTCTGACTTCGACATCACTACTTAAGATATTGCAGAGAAACTTGGCAATCTCAAAGAGAGTAAAGCCAAAGGCCCTGACGGTCTTCATCCTAAATTCCTAAAAGAATTTAGGAGGGAAATTGCAATTCCACTGCAGATTATTTTTCGCAGTCGTTGAAACCAAATGGTAATTTAAGGGTTAGTAAACTGCTTTTGAAATCGACATGAACGGGTGATCAAGAAATAAGATATTTAATTAAAGAGGTATATAGTGTGAAACATTGTTCAAAAAGCCCGGAGCCGACAAAAGATAGTGATTCAGCGTGATTCCTGGTTGGCATTCTGAAAAGCAGGATGTGCGCAGTGTATATCAAAGCTAGATCATTGATTTTGCAGTGTTGCTTTACATACTAGTCTATGTTAAAATGCCTTGCATGCATTTCCAATAATAAGACTTGACCTAGGCTGTTTCATAACTTTCCCATGTGTATAAAACACGCAAAGTACACACACACAAACACAAACAACTAGGGGATGCTCTAAAAGTGCAGATTTTGGACATCCTTCAGCTGCTTGGTCACTTCGACGCCCCCTCGATGATCATACCTCCCCCAATCATGAACATAAACCGACATCCTTGACTACCAGTGGCGGATCCAGGGGAGGGGCGCACCGGGCGCCCCCCCCCCCCCCTTAATTTAATTTCAAAGCTTAGAAATATAGCTACAAACGGCAGTTTTGGGACTGTAAAATGTCAAAATTTTCATGCTCGCTCGCTTCACTCGCTCGCATTTAATCGTTATGCCATTCTAATGATGTTGCTGCCAGTAATTTCCAGCAGTTGCGCCCGGTGCACCCACCCCCCCCCCCTTAATTGCCAAAGCGAAAAAAATATACCAAACGGCAGTTTTTGGACTGTATAGAATGTCAACATTTTCAAGCTCGCTCGCTTCACTCGCTCGCATTTACTTGTTATGTCATTCTCATGATGTTGCTGCCAGTAATTGCCAGCAGTTGCGCCCGGTGCGCCCCCCCCCCCCTTAATTTTCGAAGCGAAAAAATATAGCTACAAACGGCAGTTTTTGGACTGTAATATGTCAAAATTTTCAAGCTCGCTCGCTTCACTCGCTCGCATTTATTAATTGTGCCATTCTCCTGATGTTACAGCCAGTAACTGCCAGCAGTTGCGCCCGGTGTGCCCCCCCCCCCTTAATTTCCAAAGCGAAAAAAATATACAGTTTGTAGCTACAAACGGCAGTTTTTGGACTATAATGTCACAATTTTCAAGCTCGCTCGCATTTAATTGTTATGCAATTCTCCTGATGTTGCTGCCAGTAATTTGTTGTTGCACATACCATCATTCCATAATCCATTAAGTTTGCAGTTTGGGGACTGGAAAATGTCAAAATTTTCAAGCTCGCTCGCTCGCATTTAATCGTTATGCCATTCTCCTGATGTTGCTGCCAGTAATTGCCAGCAGTTGCGTCCGGTGCACCCCCCCCCCCTTAAATTCCAAAGCGAAAAATATACAGTTTGTAGCTACAAACGGCAGTTTTTGGACTATCAAATGTCACAATTTTCAAGCTCGCTTGCATTTAATTGTTATGCAATTCTCCTGATGTTGCTGCCAGTAATTTGTTGTTGCACATACCGTCATTCCATAATCCATGTAAGGAAAACTTACAATGTTGCTCAATGACTGCGCTGTGGAATGTATCACATTCCGTTATGTATTGTAGTCCCCATTAAGTTTGCAGACTAACACACACGCGCACACATGCATACACACGCACGCACGCACGCACTAGCATACACACCCTCAAAATTAATTTTCCACGAGGTGCCCCCTCCCCCTTCCAATGTCTTGACCCACGGTACGCCACTGTACCAATCCATAAGACAGGGAGTACCTCTGATCCTGGTATATCGTAACTACAGACCAGCCAGTCTGACATCATGTGTTTGTAAAACTATGGAATCCATTATTCGTGATCATAAAGCATCTTGACAATAATGATAAAATGAGTAATGTACATAATCGGGATGGTTTTTGTTCCAAACGGTCATGTTCTCTTCAACTCCTGGATTGCATGAAACAGTGGTCAAGAGCCCTTGACTATAAATAATTGTGACAGTTTTGATGTACTCATATCTCTAGACTTCTCAAAGGCATTTGATCGTGTCCCCCATAGGAGGCTTCTCCTCAAGCTAAAAGGGAACCTCGGCATTAATGGGAATGTATTGGGCTGGACTGAGGGTTTTCTCTCTGATGGATGCACTGGGTCAGACTCATTGTCCGTGGTGAGGCTTCTCCATGGAAGGCACTCGGATCCGTAGTGGTGTTCCACAGGCCCAGTATTGATCTATATTTTGAATGATGTTTCTGAACATGTTGACTGTAATATAAGACTGTTTGCAGACGATGCCAAATGCTGGCAGTCAATACTTAGTGATCCCATTTTGATACACAGTTACTGCAGGATACCATCCACAAACTTGAGGTCTGGTCCCAATATGGCAGCTCAAACAATTGTCAAATTCAATCAAGGGAAATGTCATGTTGTGCACCATGGTCGTAGAAATCCTCGGCATCAATATCAGATGCATTCAAATGACAACAATGATATTATTGACGTTATTGAGACAGTCAAAGAGGAAAAGGATCTTGGGGTGTACTTTTCTCCTAACCTCAATTTTAAGGGCTTTTTACACTTGTGTTTCTTAACCCCGGACTTGCTCTGACCCAGGACTATCGTTAGTCCCGTACCAATTTTTTCGCCAATTAGTCCCGTACTATCTCTTGTCCGGGGCTAAGGAGAAAACTGACCTTTTTACACTCGTATTTCTTAGCCCCGGACTTTCCAAACCACATGAATATTCATAATTACTCTGTGTACTGCACACGTACACGCACGCACCGGCAGCACTTGATTACCTCGTTTCTGATTGGTCAGTGAGGGTCGGACTTCGTCTCCGTCGCTTAGCCCAGGATTATTTTTTCGTTTTGTTTACACTCACTTGCTTGGCACCGCAATTGCGGTGCTAACCCCTGCTATTTTGCAGGGCCAGATAGTACCGTACTATCGGTGGGGCTAGCCCACTTTGGCAAAAACGAGTGTAAACAGAAAGTGGGCTAAGGATAGTCCCGTACCAACGGTGGGGCTAAGGCCCCCCCTTAGCCCCACCGTTGGTCCGGGGCTAAGCAAAAATTTACAAGTGTAAAAAGCCCTTTACTCTTCATGTACACAATGTAAAGGCGAGTAAAGTACTTGTACTTGGTCTGATCAAAAAGACTTATAAGGGCTTTTTACACTTGTAAATTTTTGCTTAGCCCCGGACCAACGGTGGGGCTAAGGGGGGGGGGGGGCCTTAGCCCCACCGTTGGTACGGGACTATCCTTAGCCCACTTTCTGTTTACACTCGTTTTTGCCAAAGTGGGCTAGCCCCACCGATAGTACGGTACTATCTGGCCCTGCAAAATAGCAGGGGTTAGCACCGCAATTGCGGTGCCAAGCAAGTGAGTGTAAACAGAACGAAAAAATAATCCTGGGCTAAGCGACGGAGACGAAGTCCGACCTTCACTGACCAATCAGAAACGAGGTAATCAAGTGCTGCTGGTGCGTGCGTGTACGTGTACAGTACACAGCGTAATTATGAATATTCATGTGGTTTGGAAAGTCCGGGACTAAGAAACACGAGTGTAAAAAGGTCAGTTTTCTCCTTAGCCCCGGACAAGAGATAGTACGGGACTAATTGGCGAGTGTAAAAAGCTGAAAAAATTGGTACGGGACTAAGGATAGTCCTGGGTCAGAGAAAGTCCGGGGTTAAGAAACACAAGTGTAAAAAGCCCTTTACTAATCTGACTATCACTCAGGGAAGTATTTTTGTCCCACTGTCTATAAAGGCCCTTGTTAGACCGCTCTTGGAATATTGCTCTTGTGTATGGAATGAACTTTCAAAGAGTGATACAAAAAAGATTAAATCGGTTCAGAGGAGAGCAACAAAGTTGGTATCTGAAATTAAATCGTTGCATATTCTGAGAGACTCAGGTATTTGGGGATTCCATCCCAGAGTATCGACGTGAATGTTCAGATAATGATTCAAGTGTTCAAGATTTTGCATGATGTGGAAGACTTTGATCCAGCTGTTCTCCTTGTTATCAATAATCAAGTTACACGCGGTCATAAGTTTAAGTTAATGAGAGTTATCAACCATTCAACTTATTTAGCTTACACTTCACCATTTTTATACCAAAAAGATTTTAACGCTGTATAATAGATATAAATATAAATTAGGTAATCTTATGTTTTTACAGCACAGAAAGTTTTCACCCTATTCTCTGCTGCATTATTTCACTTAAAATTGCCATATTCATCCCTCTGTATACCAGAAACGCTGTGAATTTTCACATGCCCAAAAAACATAATTACATGTACATTGTATTTCAGAAATCTGTGCTTTATTAAGGTCCGCTTATATGGAATTCAATGCCAGACGATATTCGTAAAGTTACCTTAATGTATATTCAAACGTAAACTTAAGGAGAATTTCATACAAAATTATAGCATTCATAACTTCTTGATATGTTTGGCTGGCATTATTTTATTTCTAATGATCATCACTCACTTTGGGTTTTGTACTGTCTTAATGTAAATGTAGTGTTTCGTATATCATTGCTGTAGATTTTTATGCCTCCGCCAACGAAGTGGCCGGAGGCATTATGTTTTCGGGTCGTCCGTCCGTCTGTCCGTACGTACGTCCGTCCGTCCGTACGTCCGTACGTACGTCCGTCCCGTTTTGTTTTTGTCGATATCTCAAGAACCGTATGGTGGTTTTAAATCAAACTTGGTATGAGGGTATATCCTGGAGGGATAATACTTTGTTTGGATTTTAGGGTCACGGGGTCAAAGGTCAAAGGTCACAGCTTATTTATAAAGATTGTTGCCAATTTGAAAGAAGGTAAAAGTCCTGGCCACGACGGAATTGACAACTATTTGATAAAAAACATAATTCCTCAAATAGTGGATCCCTTAGTACATATTATCAACTCATCGCTTGCAACTGGCCATGTGCCAAATAGCATGAAAATTGCGAAAGTAATTCCTATTTATAAGAAAGGGGAGAAGGATGATGTCAATAACTATAGACCCATATCTTTATTATCTTCTATTTCTAAGATTCTTGAAAGAATAGTCTACACCAGGACAGTACGTTTTCTTAAAACCTGCGACATATTTTCAAACTTTCAATTTGGATTCAGGGAAAATCACAGCACAACACACGCACTACTTGCCCTCATCGACAAAGTCACACACGCACTCGACACACTTTCACACACAATAGGTATCTTCTTGGACTTCTCCAAGGCCTTTGACACGATTAACCACGGAATACTTCTCGCCAAACTGTCTCATTATGGAATACGTGGAAAGGCCTTGGAGTGGTTCACGAGTTACCTATCAGAAAGATCCCAATTTGTACATGTCAACGGCTTTGACTCTCAAAGTAAAACAATTGCATGTGGTGTTCCACAAGGGAGTTTATTAGGCCCATTGTTATTCATTATTTATATTAATGATTTTCATAGATCCTCGGAGAAACTATCATTCATATTATTCGCGGATGACTCTAATCTTTTTTTTCCCACCCTGACCCAAATATCTTAATAAGAACAGTCAATGAAGAATTGATAAAGGTCATACAATGGATATACGCAAACAAATTGTCATTAAATATTCAAAAAACAAAAGTTATGCTTTTTAGTAATTCTTTAGATAGCCTCCCAGGCAATATAACATTTGATACTACTCCCTTAGAAGAAGTTTCTTCTTTTAAATTTCTTGGTGTTTGCGTTGATAACAAGCTTTCATGGAGGAATCATATTGATAACATTATATGTAAAATTATTTCACGTAACATTGGCGTAATGAATAGATTAAAATATTATCTTCCTTCATCTGCATTATTAACTCTTTATTCTAGTTTGATACTCCCTTATTTAAACTACGGGATTCTTGCTTGGGGTAATACATATCAGATGTTACTTGATAAACTTCTTTTATTGCAAAAGAAAGCGCTTAGAATTGTTTTTAATTTACATACCCGAGAACATACAGATGCTTTGTTTTCTGACCATAAAATATTAAAAGTAAATGATTTGTATGTGTTTCAACTTGGTCAGTTTATGTTTAATTACAACAGTACCTTTTTACCTAAAATATTCCACGATTTATTTCATCGAAACAGTCATGTTCATAACTATCCCACGCGACGATCCGACGAATTCCATCTTCCGTTAATGAGAACCGCACATGCCCAAAATACATTTCTTTATACCGGACCCAGACTTTGGAATAATTTAGATAATAGTTTAAAAGATTCCCCCAAATTTGTCACATTTAAATATAAACTCAGAAAACATTTACTTTCTATTTATAATCTTAGATAATTTAAATTGCTATAATTTATGCTTGAGCTTTCACCTGTCCTGATGTCGCAGCACTTGGCGTGTTCTGTGTGCAGACCTCTCTTCTTTCTTCTCTCCTTTTCCTTTCCTGTCTATTGTTCTTCGTAGACTTGTATTGTTACCGTCTTCTCTCCTCTCGGTACTGTCTCGCGTCCAACAGTGTATATGCGTGTGGGTAATTGAATGTGTGTACGAATGTATTGTCCTTGTCTTATTTTCCCGGTACATGTGGTTCAATGAACAGTGTCCGGGCACTATAGCATTGGTATTCTATATTTTGTTCCCGACCTGTGTATCTCAAAATAACTACATGTATATTGTTATAGAATAGTATATCATTCACTCATTATTTATCTAGCGATCCACGTCCGACAAGCTTTGCTTTTTAGTGGATCACTATTTTCCATGATCGAATTTATTTTCCGCTCGCCCACGTAGTATTTGTACAGTGTTCCTCTTTATTATTGTACATATATGTTGTTCTATAATTTGTCTCGTATATTACATGAATCTTTTGCAAGCGTTTGAACAATATCAGTTAATGACATGTATACATTGTACTATGTTTTTGATTTTCGTTGATTGGAAATAAACTATGATTGAATTGATTGAATTGAATTGAATTATTTTGTGAAAAAAAGGTTGAAAATTCATGTTTTTCTCCATATCTCGCAAATGGTTCAAGGTATCTTCATGGAACTTAGTATATATGCTTGTTCCAATGGGCAGTGATTATCTAGGGAAGTTGGGGGTCATGGTTCAAAGGTCAGGGGTCAAAGGTCAAGGCCAACTCCTCAAAATATCACTACTTTCCTTATATTTATGCAATGCCTGAAGGTTTTTTTTAACTTGATGTATACATGTATTACCCAATATATATTCTGTGGGAAGTTTTTTGCCAAAAGGTCAAAGGTCAAGTGAAAGTGCTGAATTGCACTTTTTCCTCCATATCTCAAAAGTAACTCAAGGTATCATCATGAAACTTACATTTTATATTTATGCATGTTCAACCTAACAGTGATTCTCTTTGGAACTGTGAGGTCAAAGGTCAAAGGCCAGGTTTAGATAATGCTGTTTTCCCATTTGATACTGAAATTATACTTTTTCTCAAGTACCTTGAAAATTACTCAAAGCATAAACTTATAAAAGGGTCAAAAGTCAAGAAAAAATTAATCATCAGTTCCCCAAATACCTGCACTCTGACATTTTAATCATTCATCCAATTGAACCTAGTTCTAGGAAAGTGAACATTCAGCACATTATTTTGTGTCAAACCTGTCATTTTAATATTTTGCCAATTGTGTGAAATTGCCATCACACATTGTCAAGACATTGTACTATAGACCTATTAGGAGAACCATGCACTATGGCGGAGGCATATCAGTCGCCGTAGCGATATATCTAGTTTGTTTTGGTTCTGTTCTTACATCTGATAGAGCCTAAATTTTGTTCATCTCTTTTTTTTTTAATATAAAAATGATTACCACTACGCCTAATGCATTTTTTTTTTCTTATTGCTTACCTGGGTCGGCCAGATTTTAAGGAAACTTTTAATTCCTCGTTGGCTGCTTCCCTTCAGCTTAATGTATTCCATAGATCCGTCTTTAGGCCTACTCTACATGTTTGTCATGATTGTTTATCATTACGGTCATTCTTTGATTTTTTATGCTGAACAAATAAATTCAATTCAATTCACAATTCAATTCAATTCGATTCAATTCAATTCAATTCAATTCAAGTTGTATAAAGGAAGGTGTCGAGAGAGCAACTTTAATAGCCTTTGTGCGGAAACTGCATGTCGAGGCAACATCAGTCAACAGCTTCAAGTAGTAATTAAGCTCAATGATCACTGGAAACAGAAATATAACAAATATAATCCAGATTGCTTAAACTGACCATCTAATGGATACATCACATGGAACTCCCCAAGCTCAGGATTGATTCCTTTAATGAATGGCCCTCTCAGTCTTAAGACAGAGTCTTCAACTTATACTGGGCGTCATCATATATAGGTAATTCACGGTAATTCAGGTAATTCAGGTAGGCTCTATATGTATATTTTTCCACGCTGCGCTGTGTTTTGCTTGCCGCGGGCGGAGACCATATGTGACAGTGCACCTCAAAACAAACAAAAAGTCGCCAGGCATGAATTTTAAGTTAAGATCATATTCTGAAAGAGCAGACCTTAAGCTTTAAAATGAGGTATAACTCAAATCAAATGGACTCTCCTAACCTATCTAAATATTGGAAAGAAAGCACAAACTCAGGAAAAGTGTGAACCGAGAAAAGAGGCTCTGAAGTGCAGTGTCTATTCAAGCGCTTAATCTTTACCAAACCGTGCTGGCTGTGCAATGAATGGGACAAAAAACAGGAAGTAAACCACCAGAGTAACAACAATGAAGGGATTATCAGATTAAACTGAAATTAAGCATGCCTCATTAACACATTCTGTCCATAATTAATGCCAACTTTCAAAGCAGTAGCCCTATCCTTTCAAAAGTTATTAGAGTCGAAGGTGAAGAGTGTGGACAAGGTTTTTCAGAAATGAAAAAGGGATTCTAAAGACACACCTAATCACACTATTCTACCAAAAATGTTTGAGATAAACTGCTAAAAAACACACTTTCGTGCCCGTTTTATGATCCCAAATTTTAGCATAATGTAAAAGAAGACACGCTCTTTCAGAAAATATGAAAAAGTCAAGTTCGGCTAGGTTGACCCATTTCACTTATTTTCAGTCCTCACGCAAAATCAGTGCGTGCGACTTTATGTTCGTTTTGAGGTGCACGGTCACATATAAGATCAAAGCAGGGAAGAACGATTGATCATTTGGTGACACTTTCGACATATAGACAGAGGTAGGCTCCTATGCATTAATTTACAAAATATAATGAATGTTTTTAGTGGGTCCGTGGTTGAAGCAAGGGACAATGAATGCTCGCGTGGTCGTACTGATTATGAGACACTCTGTAAAGATTCTATCTCGGGTTCAGTCATATACAAGATAATTACAAACGCACTCACCTTCCCTTTACTTCCAATCGAGAGGAAGGTAATAAGAATATGGTGTTAGAATACCGGTACTTGAGCAAGCGTCTGCTGCAGCAGACGCTTTGTCCTGTTGTTGTCAACATCCTGCATGTCACGTGAGTCCAAGGACTTGGCTCGCTCGCTCTCAGCTCACACGTTTACTGTACAGTACTTTGTACAGTGCTATTGAACAACGCATCTTGAAAGACCTGCCGCCGACCTGGGCATCGCATCACAGATGATCATCGCTGATCGCAGATCAAAATTTGTGTTGCATGCGATTGTCGTGCGATTCGATACAATATCGTCACAATAGAAATTCACATTGCAATCAATTAACCTGAGCTGGAGGAAAAACAAAGAAACGGCACTCGTCATTCCTGTGTAGGGCCTAATGTATGGCCTATTTGCCTTCGATTCGGGGTTCGGTCACCTATAGGTAAGAGGTCACTCAGCTCCGGACCGGACGACGGTGCTTGCACTGCTACAGTACACCGGCCGAATCCGCCCCTACCTTTACTGTCGAAATCTTTGGCAGTCCCTGTTCTCCGACGCTGCTCTGGTAAGACGCATGGGTTGGCGGTGTCCTACTTTAAACTTTGTCGAGCGAAAGTACGTAATCGACGGAATGAATGTAATCGAAAATGCGGAGAGTTATAGACTAGGTAGATCTTCATTTTTATTCTGTACAGTTCCAAATAAACTAGCGTTTATCACGTGTATACATTCCCGAATCGTAGGCTTCTTCAGTGTAAACAAATGTGGGTATGTGGTGAGGCTCGAGGCTTTTCACATCTGATACTGTACTGTAGATCTGGCTGATGTTGCATTGCAGTTACACGGCCTCATCATCTTCTTTCAGGGCAGACGTGCTGAATGGAACAGTTAATTTGCTCATGCTGAATATAATTGGACAATGGGGGAAAAAAGATACAGGCCTAGTCTATCTACATACATAACCTTGAACGAAACCTACTTTGCCGTTTTACGTGTCTGGACGAGAGTCTAGCGTTAGACATATAGACAAGCATACTGCGGTAAAAATATTTTTAAAGCCTGTTTGGTGTTGATGTTGTTGGCTGTTTTGAGGTTGAGCAC
The DNA here is from genome assembly GCF_040938485.1 of Diadema antillarum. NCBI lineage: Eukaryota > Metazoa > Echinodermata > Echinoidea > Diadematoida > Diadematidae > Diadema > Diadema antillarum. The sequence goes on along the minus strand of NW_027272180.1, from coordinate 300,691 downwards.
AGGAAGCTGAAGAAGGCTGCATTGCAGGTTGTACTACACGGCAGCTGGTAGAAGCTATAGGTCACATGTGCTTGTATAATGTAATGTACTGTGAGAGCTGGTGAATGAGAAAGAAGTGATGCAATGGTCTGTGAGTGTGAAGTGGCTGAGGATGCCAGATGAAAGCAGAAAGAAAGAAAGGTGTGTCAAATAGAAATTAGGAAGCGCTATCTCATAAAGACAAGGAGGAACAAGTATTCTGCTATTCTGAGAATACGCAAATACCACTACCACCACCGACCCCCCCCCCCCCCCCCCCCCATGGCCCTCCTGTTGATTATGATGAAGACGAAGAGCATATGGTGAGTATATTTGTTTTAAATCCATGCCATTCTCTTCATGGAACAGATGATATAGGCATTTGCATCTCAGGTGATGAGATGACTGCAATCAATAGAGCCGATGCACTGAAAAGTCAAAGTAAACAAATAGACTCCATGGAAACCCCACAACTTGCCATTCATCCAGCTGTTATGCTTCCTGTTGGAGGGAATCTCTATTCTAAAACAGATAAATTCCACATTTTGACCAAGTGTGATGGACATTACGTCTCTGTAGGTGGTGAAATGAAGGGGTAAATGTATACACTTCTTTTCATTGGATTCCTTCCCTTATCTGTTTTTATGAACAAACATGAATGCTATGTAAGCTAAATGAGATCACCTCATGTCATGAAAGCTTCTGTAATTGAGATTGGCAAGAACATTACCAAATTGTTAAGTTTAATTTTGAAGATATTATATGTATACAATTTGTTAATAAACATCATAATCTGTGGGATTATTGCCCCACAAAGATATTCTGCTTAGAAGAGGTACATACTGTAATCATCTCTTCCACTTTCCATGTGCTACTTCAAGGAGAAGGGAACAAAAGTGGCATTAATGTTGATGTGATGAAAAAAGTAATTGAAACTATGGACCTTACCGGGGAATTCGTATGTGAATCATCCATGAAAAATCTGATTATTTCTCACCTCAGCCAATGGACCCCGAAGCTGCATGGGTACCATCTGTCTTCACTTTTATTATAGGCTCATTGAACCTGAGGCCAAAGTGAAATTGTGCAATGGCTTAAATTAGCTTATCTTCCAACCTCCCCAAAACCTACCACAACACAAGCTCAAGGTGTAAGAGTGCCTCCTCCCCCTCCCTTCCCCCCCCCCCCCAAAAAAAAAGTTTTAAATGGATCTATTAAACATACACATAGATGAAACACTGCATACTATGCTCGTAGCAGTTCAACTTCATAATCTTGAAGCTCAAGTTTAGCCAAGACCAGGCTAGGAAGAATATATTGTGAAGAGACAGGCTCTGGGAGAGTACTAAGGTATAGACCTTGTACACGTGTGTAAACCTTCTCTTAGCTGGCTCAACCAATCGGGTTACTCACACCCAGACCAAAACCAGAGAACTTTCACATTGGTTACAAAGCCTGATCTACACATAAACTGAGCTTAAAATGGGTCTAAAGGTAGAAAAGCATCATGGGTGTGAACCAAGTAGCCATTCTCTTGATTAATTGCCACATTGATATGGTAATGGTGTGACATGATTCTAAGTGCAGGGATGTGCTTTTGTGACTAGTGCCAGCACTGTATATCACTTTCACAGTGCTGTTGAAATGTCTGGCAATTCATTAAGACTTTGGCTGTTGCTCAAGATTAGACATTCTTTTTACAGTAAAACTCAGCATTTTGGTTCTTTATGTTGGTACAACTTGGAGAAAATGACTTTTGTGTGTCATGTTTTTTTCCCTTGATAGTGTCTTGCAGTTATTTCAATGACATAAAAATGGTAATGATTAACCATATGATACCTGATTTACAGTGAAAGCATAGAATAGCCTTGTGTATAATTCATTGGTCTAATGATGAGTTAGAAGGCTTTGGTAGTAAGGGAGAGAAAGAGAGAGGGATATGGTTGCAATGCGTGCGGGTAGACACTGCTCATAAATGAGTCATGGTGGGATAGAAATGTACTGTGCGCCTATATGTGTGAAGTTCATTGTATACGGCTGCAATCTCAATGTTTGCAAGAAGCAGAGTGAGACATCGAAATGTGATGCAAATTCACAGTTTCGTCAAGCGTGACAGCGTTGGTGATAGTGTATGCTGAGGGAACAGCTGCAAACATTGAGATCGTGTAAGAAACGTGCTTTAAGCGATATGTGTAGGTGGTACAGTACATGTCTGCAGTGAGGGGTGTATCTGAAGCTGGGTACACATCTGTTCACTCATTGAAAGATGGGAGGGGTAAATTTCCTTATTAATAGTAGTTTGTTTTATTCTAATGCAGAAATGGATTGTCACCAAGTCTTTGTCATTAGCACATTATTTTAGCACTGTAGCATTTCACAACATGCAGTGATAAAAAACATTTTAGGTGTGTAACATTTCCATACAGTATTTGATAGTGGAAATATTCACTTATGATCCTACAATGTGATACAGTTTACTCCCATTATAACAAAGTCCTAGGAACCGGCACTTTTCTTTTGTTATATCAAAAATTGTGTTATAACCAAACAGTATCATAGTCTATTTATAATGATGTAGACGATAATTTTGGGATTTGAATTTTGATTTTGTTGTAACAAGAATTTTGTTGTAACCATGTTCATTATAATGGGGGTGCACTGTACTGATGTAAAAAGAAACAAATGCAAATCACTAGTTAAAGTAACTGTACATCGTGTGTGTGAATTTGTTGCATCTTGTAATGTGCCACAGTCGGGGGAAAAAAGCCAACATGAAATTCATCTTGCTTTCAAGACTCAGCATGGATAATTAAATGAGCCAAATTTCTTACTTCTACAATTATTATATTCAAATCTAGATTCCCATATTTCTTATTTATATAAACCAGTGAACTTGTCAGAGGCCATGACCTGAAGTATTATAATGATAATAATAATAATAATAATAACATGCACTGATGTAGTATGCAATCCATTCATTTTGATTCATGAGGGTTTTCAATCAATTAGAACTAGTAGGTAATCATAAAGCATTATAAGATCGCCAAATCCTACAATCACATTGTATTGATGTAATAGGTATTGAGAGCATTAATGGTAGCATTTGTGGATGAGGCCTAGTGCTCATTTGCAAGAGGTCATAGGTTCAAATTCTGCCAGGTGTGGGCCTCCTCAGTTGAGATGGATTACCCAGAATGTCCCAATATACTGATTATGATAGCAGGCCCCCAGGCTGGAAAAGGACAGAAAACATATAGTCAGGGTAAAACTTATCATACTATTACACTATCATTCTCATGTTTAGCATTTTTTTACCTTTTTATCTTTTCTAATCAGGCTGTTACTAATTCCATTTTAGTCGCTTTCATTTCAGTGACAGATCTTACAATATTAATCCTTGCCCGAGTATACTCGGGCAAGGGTCTATGGGAAATGCATGTTCTAGCAAAATCACCCTGTCCTCAACAGGTTAAGAATAAATATTTTGACAGTGATATTCTTTACATTTTTGCACATAGACACATAGTTGTTCATGTCAAATTTGTAGTTTGATGCTTTACATTATCAGGGGTCGCACTTAACTTTTTTTTTAACTATCCAGGCGGACTACCTAGAATCAATTTTGACACTGAAGCAATATTTTGGCTAGCCAGACGGACTAGTAACTTCAGAATTTTACGATTTTTAGCTAGTCCGACGTGATTTCGGGTGGCCAATGGCCAGCGGACCATCGCCAATTTCGAACCCTGATTATATAGTTTATAAAATATGTTCATGGAAAAAAAAAGTGGAAGAGTTACAAGTGCACACCTTGTAGTTTGAAGAGTGCATATTTATGTCCACACTTTGTTCTGATGCCTTCACAAGATATATACAGGTGTATGCTTCTTTCTTTCATTCTTTCTTTCTTTTTTCTACATTACTTTATGTAAAACCTGAGGTATATATTGATGACTGTAAGAAGCCATGTAAACCTGGTAAAGTTTGGGGAAATCATTAAGGGAAATTGCAAACTCATTTTGGTTTAGTTATATTATGGGCATGACAAAATGGCTCAAAATATTTGTCCCCCTCCCCAGCCCCCCCCCCCCAAAAAAAAGTGTATGCAATACTATTTGAATGGAAAATATTATATGAATACATATTTCCGTAGTACATATAGTACAATATCTGTGTGGTGCAATGGTGTTTTGTTTGTTGTTGTTTTTTCATTGAGTACATACAGTACATCAGTATATTTCTCTTTAGATGTTAACCGTTGTTTAGAACTTTCTGTCATGAGAATAGACCCAAGAATGATCTTAATTAGCTGTTTGCATGGAAAAGGAATTATGTTGTACATGAACATCATATGTTGGTAGAGCACTCATTTATCAGGAACCATAGTCCCATGCAGCTAGATATGTGGGTCTGTGGTTCTCAATGCTCTTTTGTGCTATTTTATTACTATTTTTCACATTTGACCACAGTGAACAGACTGTAATGCAAAGATAAGATCTTCAACCAGATTTTGAGCATGTTACCAGCCACGTTTTATTCATTTGCAAGTATCTGTTGTTAGTACTGTATGTTATAAATTTTTGGCATTGTGCCTATAATGTCGCATGATATTTAGGACGTTGTGCAAAAATTTAAGAATGTCACTGTGACATGCTGCAACCTTTTGTGGACCACCCTTGGCCCCCACCATGATCATAATTATCTTGGATTGAATACAAAGGAAATTGGCATTTGATGTGAAAGGAAGTAATCTATTCTCTGAACCAACCATAGATTATCTCCATGTGGCATTCAATATCAAACTTTATCCTAAACATTCCTCTTAAAACAGCAGCTCAAACTGCTTTCATTGGGCTGTTGGTTTGTTTGTTTTTCCAGACACCCAAAGTGCTCGCAAATAAGGACAACCATCTTCAAGATAGAAGACAACACAATGAATAACTTGAGTTAAGAAGCACATCTGTATGTTTTGCCAGTAATGGTGGCTATGTGGAGGTAAGATATCACATGATTTCAGAAGGAAAGCATGTGTGAAGCGGAAGGTTGTGATTGCACAGGGAGTGACTGACTTATGAGCCTGCAAGACACACATAGTTTGTTCAGCAGTGCAAGTCTTCATTGAAATAGACTAGATTCTCTGTGTCTGTACTTGCTTGTTATTTTTTAATCATTGCGATAATGTAGGTTACACCAAACAATGTGTGAAATAGAGACATATCTGGAAAGTAAGCTATACTCTTTTTTTTTGTGGGTCTACAACAAATATTTTTTTTCAATCTTCTTCCTGTAAAATTTTAAGAATGAACACATTTTGAGTGATTTTAACAATAAAGAATAGACCATTAATGTCATATCATTATACCAAATATGATACTTAATAAAACACACACACACACAAAATGTTATTTCTTTTAATCTGTGTCGACGTCAAATTTAGGTATGGCATGAATCCCACATGCTATTTGCACTTTGCTGCTTTTCATCAACCTTGACCTGATGTGTCCTTTATTATTGTAGAGGTTGTTGTTGAAATGAGACACTTCCTGTGTGGATGCAAATCAACTTGGCTGAATATAAACTTCCATTTCCTCATGCAATATTTATTTTTTGCAGTGGGATATTTTTCTTTTCTACTCCAAAAGTACAGAGCTTGTAAACATGAAAGCCCTTTTGAAAGACGTCTTTGTTGGAAAAATGAGTGAATACTTAGAAGTCACTCAGTGGTCAGTTGATGTTTTCAAATTATTTTCAATGAGAGCACATTTGAGTAAATGTTTGGTTGAATGCATGACGTTTAAATGACACAAATGTAACAATTGCTGCTAGTATGAATATTTTGGGAAAGGAATTATGATTTTGGCACTAATAATTGATTGAAACACTTGTCGTTTGAAAATTCACACCTTTTATCTGTCATTGGAATAAAGATTGTTTGAGCCAAATTTTAGATAGCATTACTTGTGGCTCCTACATTGTAATCTGCCAAGTCCTGTTCAAGTTCCTATTGTGTTTGTCTCCACCGAGCACATTTGGGTGCCTCCTTTAAAAAAAAAGGAAAAATGAGATATTTTGACTATCAGTGTATTTTCTCTATAAACATCAGTTTCAAAGTCTCTCATTTGATAAATGCTGAAGGTTGTGAAGTATAGTGTTATGAAATTTAATGTAAGAGGTCTTCTTGTGTGGAGATGAAACGATAGAACATGTGTTTATTAGATCTATTTTTAAATTACACAATTATCCAGTCCATCATGAAATCTCAACCTGTAGGTATAATACCCCAAAAACTGTCTTATACTTGTCATGTTATGAGGAGCAACGATAATGTAATATACACATAGAGTACCAGTTATTCATTGTCAGGTTGAAGAGGTTATCATACTCTCTGCCCATTAAATTAAAGTTGCATGTGGTACGAGATTGTAGGATCTCTGAGTGGGTAAGGTCCAAGGATTGAATTGGATAATAGCTTATTTGCATAGTTCACAGGTGAAAGGGTGCTGTCAGTTATCAAACAAATTCTAGGCACATCCATGAAATCATTTTAGAAATCATTTTCCGCAGTCATGATCTTCTGTGATTATGAGTACAGTGTGCATGATTGAGACAGAATCAAATAGGCCAGGTTACTAGTGTCAAATTGATTGATATTTTTCCTCTATTACTAAAGGATCTTTACTTTTCTTTTACAAATCAGGTGCAGCATAAGAGATGTAAGCATGCTTTTTTTTTTCTGGCAGATGTCTTGTTGACAATACAATCATAATTAAGATTGATTTTAAATTTGCATTACTTTTGAATGAATCTAGTGTAGCCTTTATTCATGGTCAGTGGGTTTGACGCTTACATTTCTATTTTCTTCTGTCCAAATGGGTAAGATATAAAGATGAAACAGAAGTGATCATTTCATTCCAGGCAAAGCAAAATTTTAGGTATCATCTACACTTTTTTTTAATTATTTTTTAACCATCACTTGTTATATGATGACAATCCCCAGTGATTTGTGTCTACTGCAGTGGGCACATTTATGATGAGATGATATTCGCTGATTGCATTTTTTAGTTCTTTTACAAAGATGCATATATATCAACATCATTTTATACATCAGCCATTTTAACTGTGTACATTTTTCTTTGTGTATGATTTGTTACATTCAGTACATTGGTTGCTTATTTCATTCTTGCACTTTTCTTTTCATGTACAGACACTTGTATGTGTATCGGATTGTGAGGAGAGCCCTATTCAATCAAATATAAATGTTGAACCTCATGAATTCACTGGAGACATTTCTGTAGAAAAATTTAATCCTTATACAACGGACTGAACAAAATGCATATCGCCTGAGTTTGAAAGTGCAATCTCTTATTATGAATTAGTTCCAGGTGAACTCTTGTTCACCCCAGTGAATTATGATTTATCCATGGCGGCTTTGTGTAGCTGATGTGCGTGGATGGTGTTTATATTGGAAAACCAGACAGACCTTTTTTTTTCTGTGCTGCTTGTGTTCGCTCCTTTTCCGTTTGCAAAACTGACAAAATAGAACTCTCTTGCCCACACACACACACATACACACACACACACACACACAAACTCTCATAACACACACTCTCTCTTTCTCTCTCCCTCTCTCTTGCTCGGTCAACTGAATACCCCAGATGACACTTGGCAGTGGATCACGGTCAGTACGGAGGCGCCGATGAGTGAGTGGTCTGTCAGATGCATGAAGTGTGCTCCTGCTGGAAGTACTTGCCCCTTTTGGAAAAGGACACTTGGACCTCAGCAACCATAGGAATTTGCTTCAAGCGAAAGAAGGATTGAGCTCTGCGGCATTTTGTTGCCTTGCAGTGCTGGCTAGAAACATCTTCAGTGTTCGTGGCATGTCGTCTTTCATTGTAACATAGGCAAAGCATCCCCATGTTCACTGGAAAGGTTTTTGATTTCATACAGAACCTACCGATTGGGAACGGCAGCCAGGTGTGAATGAGAGACAAGCCTTTTTTGATGATCCTCCGCCGCCTTCATTTATATGCACAGTGTGTGACCTGAGACGTTCTTGTGTGAGAAGCTCCAGTGCTTTGAAATCTACCCATTCCTCCAGGTAGAGAGTATTACAATCACGTCGCTCACAGCCATGTGGTGTTTCTTGTGCTATGCTGCCGTAGTCCTCGCCTTTGCTGTTATTGCCAAACTGATAGAGTGGCAACTGAGAAGACCTTATGTCGACAAACTAAATGAAAGGTGAGTGATCAAGAATTTATTGCTGCTCTGTAAGAGACCAGTATTATCTATATGGGAATTTTCTATACATGTTATCTTACTTTATTACGTGCTATGTTATTTCGTTATGATAATTGTTACAGACTGTCAATATTGCTGATCACTTAATGAAACAAACTGAACGTAAGACTCAAGGACATTTAGGATAAAGCTAAGAGTCATAGACAGATTCAACCTATCGCATTTTTCCAGTGACTGCTGTAAGGTGACTGGATGGCTACAGGTAACATTATCAGGGCAAGATCAGGAATAAAAACTTGTTCTGCATGTCTCAGACCTTACGAGCAGTGAAGTACACTTCTTCTTTTTTAAGCGAATTGCAGCCACCTGCCTTTTTTGCAGCATGAAGTTTTCATTAATTGCCCCTGGCATTCCATGCATAAAATGTAGAAAATAACTTTCATGTAGGCTATACATGTTAATTTTGCAAATCTTGGCTCTCACAAAAATCACAAAATTAAAATGTATGCAAACATTTCTGGTTTTACAATATAGAAATATCATTATGAGAATAAGGGAGAAGGTGTTATGTAGTAGGATATGGATTTGGCAAGAGAATGCGAATAGATCGAAAATGAATTATCCTGCTATTCACTATTGTTTTATTAACGCACAATATACTACCAGCTATGAGGCTGCGTCTTGAATTGATGCAAGATTAAAGGAAGTGGTTGTCCAATTTCAAGGTTCAGTTATTGCACTTTTCTGTACATAAAACACGACACATGTAATGATTCGTGTAAACGAGAAAGGGATGAATAAATCCTTTGACGAATGGTGTTCGGCGAGAAGGCGAAATTAAGGATGAAATTTTGGAGAGAAATAGAGAAAGAGAAGAATAATTTGCTAATCCAACGTTTTGAAAGCGAGATTATGTTGAGCGAGTTGGCAACGTGATGTTTCCGATGCTTTCATGTCGAAAGCTGGTCAAGAAGTGTGGGCAGAGATGAAAGGATGGAAAAGTTAGAGGAAAGTTCCATCTCCGAGCTTGCGGAATACATTGTTATGATTGGTCGAACTCCTTTTCAATAACCTGTAACCATGCAAACGGAGATGTGGCAATCGCTACTTTATGTAACAAGGCTGGAAAGATGTGTGGTCAGCAGGTTTGGTTGCAGACGTGGCTGGCCTGGTTTAAAAAAACAAACAAACAAACAAACAAACAAACAAAAGAACTCCAGTGTTGGGCAAAATTAATGAGGAGTTCCTACATGGGTAACATGCATGACAATGTGTTATTGGAACAGAACTGGCATCTTCAGATTATTAAGCTAGTAACACAATAATGACTGCGTAAATGTCAAAGTTTATTAGATATCACTTCCTATGGGAAAGGAGAATTCTTTAACACACAGGAAGAAGCCACTTAGTGTAATTTGAGGTTAAGGGTGTTTTTTTCCCCTATTGTGTGTATATGTGTTTTGCAGATAAACCATTCAGAGGCTCTGCACTCAACAACATGGCAGCCAGATGAAAACAATGTAGATTGCCAATTTTGCATTATGAGTTTGATCTGTCAGGAAGTGACATAATGAAGGAATCATAAAATGTAAAGGAGGGAATGAAAACTGTAGCATTTAGTAATGTTCTGGTTCTTTACACATTGAGCGTTTACCTACTAGGGACTACTACTTTTTAAAGGCAGCAAAATGATGTGGAAAGCATTAGTAACATCAGAGTTTGTATTCGCAGGCACAAGCAAGCTCATGATGCATTCTACACCTGATGGATAATAACAACTGCAATAGATTAGATTTGACAGGTCTATCCTGCAATTGACCTGCTTCTTGTTCCCTGTATGCCAAACGGTCAGACAAGGTTCAGATTCACGTCTCTCACTGACTGACTGTCTTGCTCAACAGTTCGTTTTGTTAGTCTTCAAAGAACTAGACCGGAATATGTTTTAGCTAAGATCTATGGATCATGTGTCTTATTAGCAAAACCAAATCATTGATAATACAGCTGTAGGTAATTAAACAATCAAAACGGAGCTTGACTCACCTGCAGCTAACCTCTGATTGAATGCAATTTAATATGGCTGTATCAGAAATGAAGTAATATTGCCAATAGTCATTCAAATTCTTATCCTTCGTTCTTTTTTTTTTTTAAGTGACTATCAGTTGCAACTATTTATCTACTGAGGCCCAGTAATGGGCCAAGTGAGCTGGGACACACATAAATCAAGTGGTACAAGTACATGACATATACACATACAGTAGTATGTGATATCACAGACTTCTTTGCAGAAAATTTATGTAACAAAATGTCTTTGATTGTATTAAAGGACAAGTCCACCTTCATACTACATAAGGATTGAGAGAATGCAGCAATATAGTAGAACACATCAGTGCAAATTTGAGGAAAATTGGACAATCCGTTCAAAAGTTATGAATGTTTTAAGTATCTGCGCAGTCACTGCTGGAAGAGAAGACTACTACAGTGTATTATGTCACATGCGTACAACTACTGTATACGCCGAATATTTCGCGAGGTTTTTATTTTCGCGAATTTCGCGAGTCAGGTGCTATTCGCGAAATTAAAGGCGCGCGAAAATATTGACTCTGATCCTGATGTGAATGTGACGTACGCGTGTACACTTCTTTGTTCAGTACAGGAATCCATGATCGCGAATTTAACCACTCACGAAATCGTCGGGAATTCCCGATTCGCGAAAATTTAGACTCGCAAAATATATGGTGTGTACAGTAAAATAAGGAAAATAAAAAGAGAATTTCACAAAACTTTACTTTTTGAATAAAGTGCACATTTCTTCGACTTGCTACTGACGTATGTTAAGGGTAATATTATTCCCCCTGCCTTCTGAAAGAGAGAAGGCGAGTGTTCTTTTGCTATGCGAGAAAAATGGAACTATGTTGAATTTTCTTTATTCTTTCTTTATATCGTTGTGCTCATGTGACATCACAAGCTATAGTAGTCTTTTCATCCAGCCGTGACTGAGCAGAAACTTCAAAAATTCATAACTTTTTAACGGATTGTCCGATTTTGCTCAAACTCTCACTGATGTGTTCTACCATGGAGGTAGAAATACCTCCATGGTTCTACTAATATTGCTGCATTCACTCAACCCATATGTCTATGAAGGTGAACTTGTCCTTTAACCTCTAAACATCCATGTGTAGTTTATATGTTTAACATCTTCTCACACATAGAAGACTGCTTGAATTTGGTCAGAAGCAGCCATCTTAGATTCTTTGAAAAAGCAGCAAATTTGATGCTCTTATAGATTTTTAGAAATCTTTGTGGGTAAAATTTATACTCATTATCAAATATCTTGTCTGCTGACGGAGTTAGTTCTTAAACTTGTTATAAGAGATCAATGTTTTAGCTCCTCAATTGTTGTCTGCAACTTGGATTCAAAATACAACTGTCAACAAAGCAAATCACTTTGTCATGATTGTAGGTCACTTTGAAGATTTTTTTCTTATGGATTTGTACTTTCTATATACAAAAAGAGACAAATTACTTTGAACCTTTCTTCGTCGTATTTAAACAAACCAGTGTTTGACTGCAATGGTGGAATCTACTGTAAAACATGACATATTCGCGGCATAAATTTTTTACGAATTGGAGCCGACGGCCTTTTTTGCGGCATTAAATTTTCGCGAACTGCCACTGTCATTCAATGCATACAGTGTAGACAAGAACTTTCGCGTGCATTTTGATTTCGCGAATCTTGGCGCTTGCGAAATTCGCGAAATTAAAATGCACGCGAAAATTCCTCGTTTTACAGTATTCAAAATTTCACCCATCTACATCTAGAGCATTTCGACAATTTCATAATGTGATCATTCTTGATGCTGATGATCAAACATAGGAACTTGTAACTATCCCATACCTTTTTACAGCTTCACAAACTAATTCATTTGCCTTCAATTTATACCAGAGACGCAGATGATATTACAAAGAATGTAGGAATAAGGACTCTTTATGCTTAAGATGACAGGACAGTTTAGATGTGAGAAAAATACAAACAAATTCAAAAAAAAAATTGACTGGTGTTAAAACTGCTGTACAGTTTTTATGCACGTCATCCCTTTCAGGAATTTGGGATGCAGTGCATCATCTATTTTGCAACCTTGTGTTACATTGTTTGAGTGTTGGATTGCTAATTAACAGTATCATTTGAACTTGTAACCGTATGTTACATTGTTGGAATGTTTGATTGCCAACTAGATTTCTAACCATTGGAACACCTCTCATTGAAAGGACATAAACAGTCATAAACCTGAACTACACACCCTTAACTTCTTCATTACCTTCTTAACATATCAAGATTGCAAAATAGATGATGCCCTCTCTCTTTACTTTGGTCAAGGCATCTGTCTTGATTTTCTCTGCTCAACAAACATTATTTTGGTGTTCATGTGGCATAGTTTTGGAATGTTTACAGCTTGCTGACATAAACACGCTTTGTACAAACATCCCTACACATTCTTTGATCCAAACACTGGAGATGATGAGCCTCATATATATTCCCTCCACACCATGCAAATGAAAATGACCTTTTGAGACTAGCTTCCAGGAAATATTTATGTTGTGATGCATTCCACAGGCACTGACCCTGCCATGTACGTGAGCGAGAAAGTTGATGAACTTGTGGAGGTGTACACGTGGATGATTTCACTGTGAGGTTGGTCAGTGAGACATGTTCAAGGCACCTGCAGCATAATTCTTCTATCCAGTATGAAGTGAAAATTCATCCACAATTTAGTGTTCACTCTCAAGTGGTCCTAATTCTAATGAATTATGGCCATAAGCCAAAACTGTATTTCAGTGATAGATGTATGTATCTTTGACCCATAGTTGAATTGGTGGGAAGAATCTTTAAATGATTGTGTGCATTATTTGATCAAAAGAAATGATTTAAAATCGACTTTTGAACATAAATATCAGAGGACTTCAATCTTTTGATTGAAATTTAACTGAAAATTATAACAGTATGCTAGCTTTCATCAGTGCACAGTTCTCCAGAGTCAACTGAATATCTTTCTAGCAAATCATTACAGATAACGGTTGTAAATGTGGATGTATTTCAAGTTGTTATTTTAAAGAAATTAAAAAAGGTCTAAAGGGATTGTCCATTATGTGACCTCTAAAAGTTAAGTTGGATATTGTCAAACTCCTTTGAATCAATAACAACTGTGTACTTTTATGATTATGCACAACAGTACTTGACCTGATATTAACCCCGGAGACCTTGCAATAAACACACTTCACCACAATGGAGATTGATTGATCACAAAGTGGTCAGACGTTGAAGGAATGTCATCCCCACAAGATCAATGCAAGCAGCCTGAAACCCTGTTTGACCCTGTAGACACAGCTGACACTGGCCTCAATCAGGATGAAAGCACAGTATCATAGGGAGATCTGTACAGCTTTGCTCTAGGCTATGTACTGCTGGTCTTTGCTGTAGGCTGACAATATGCCTGTTTAATGAGCATGTGATTCATTCATGAGGGAGATTACTCCGTTATTAAAATACAAGTCAAGAATGGTCTCTCATGAGATACAGACTGAATCATATTAGATTGTGTTGATCATGAAAAATCCTGATTATATTGCTGACCCACCTGACTAGTAAATGACAATCATAATGACCCTTTTATGAAGATTGGTGTATAGATTGCTGGTGGATATGATTACATTGTACTTTGATAAAATGGAATGTACAAATTTACTATCAAAATTCAGATTTTACAAATTTAAATCAGAAAGTAGTTTTGTTTTTAAGACTGTAATGTTTGGTATTAACACATGTTTGTATGGTGATACTTATCCCAAACTTGCAAAGTGTATAAAGACAGTTAGCTCATTGCAGCTGAAGACACATTCAAGCATTTACAATGGTTAAACTACAAATGTACATTTGCAATGTCACATATATCATAAACTTACATGAATTAATTGTTACAATGTAAACTCAACCACACAGATCAGTCACTCTTTCATCATGGTTAAAGAGAAGCTGCCTTAATTTCAAGGATTGGCAGAAAGAAATCATGAAATACCTGGCTTTATTTTTCCCACTGCAAATTTCAACTTTGTATGACATTCAAGCCGTTGGTCTTTAGTCCTGTATACACTGATGACATACACTGTACAGGTTTACATGTATTCAATATTCCCAATGAGTGACAGAGAGACTGCAGAACAGGGCATTAGGAAATGTATCACTGATCCATTTAAATGGTCAATCCAGACTAAGTTAATAATTAATGCATCTGAGACTGAGGTACGACATTTCCTGTCTAAATTTGCTCCTACTCCTCTGGTTGTACATACATGTATTGGATGGTGTAGAAATCTCAGCAGCAAGAAGAGTTTGAAACTTGGGAGTTATCAGGAAAAATACGGTACCACAATGCGACCGGCGCACTCCCAAATAATCGTTTGTTTACAAGCAGAGCGAGCGCCACTACAATAAAATATTGAAAGATTTTAATTAAATGCCCGGGCCAAGCCCTGAACTGTAAACACACAGAATTGTGGGGTCGAGTACCCTAATTGAGGCTGTGCCTGGCCTGGGCTTGCCCCAGCCCTGCACTTTAAATGGGGTCATAGATCATTTTCCCTTGACTGATGCATGAGAGTATCATACAAGTAAAAACTTTCATGCAATCTGGACTATTCTGATACAATGCAGGTCTTGACACTAACTTTTTCTCTGGTGGCTCGTTCAAGCCAAGACCATAACCTTTAAATCTAAAATTTTGGTAGCCCGAATAAGAAGTGAAGTGGCCAAAATAAAAACAAATGTAACTTTTCCTTTTGAATCATGTTACCCTATCAGGCCACCAAAACATAACCATTTTTGAAATCTGGTGGCCCAACATCAATTTGTAGTGGCCCTGGGCTACCACTAACGTTGAATCCTGCAATGGAAAAGTAATCTCATCTTGGACCTTTTTTTTGGCACTTATTCAAAAAGGTGCAGAACTAAATTTCCACATGAAAAAATATTCCAGGGTTGCAATAACAGACCTGATGATGATGACCAAAGGATAATGAAGAGTACAAGATGGCATCTCACTACATCGTGGATCATCAACTTTGATAGTTCAAACAGAAACAGGCTGCCTGCTTTGGGGGAAAAAAAATCCAATCCACGGTAGAAAATAAGAAAAAAAAATCCACAATTAGACTAAACATAAATGTAATCAAACTCAAGGGAATGGCTGTGATTATAGGCTTGTATTTTGAATTTGCTTCAAGACTGTATGTGTGCCTGAAATAGTTTTATATCTGTGTTTATTTTCACAGCAAAAAATACATTCCAAAGTCTATACAGAGTATAGTCTGGACAAGTGGGCAGACCTGTACCATGTATTGTTCAAACTTGAAAGCATTTCTGTGTGAGGGGGACACTTTTAAATGAGTAAAGAGGAGAAGCAGATAACATTTAATTATGAAGACAAAGTTCACAGTGGAACTTACTAGATTGACATAATTAGAGTCTGGATATTTGTAGCATTTCTCTGTGTACTTATACAGAAAATAGAGATCCATTGGTACTGTGAAATTAAGGTTTTTACTATTATACTCCCATCCATGAAATTTAATGTTCATAAACAAGTAAAGTTAACTGAATATTGCCTCATTCAAATAACAATCAATTGCAAGAAAATTTGCACTTTGGCAAAAGCAGTTTTATAACTTGTTCTTATGTATGTAGTTGTATTGACTTGTCAATCTATGTCTATAGGCAACAGGCAAATGTTAAGATGAATATTGAAAATGTGAATAAAGCAATAATGTCATGTGTAAAAATCAACTTTTAATGGAATCATAGAGGAAATGTTTTGCAAAGATAGATACAGTCATGAATAAGGATGAATGCGAACAATCCTTTCACAATACAATCTACATGAAACATGTCATAAAGTTCTGGATAAAATAGCAAACAAGAAAAAGCAGAATGTAAGGGTTTCAGTGTAAGAAAAAAAATGTTGAATTTAGGAATGAATTCAGTTCAATTCAATTCATTTATTTTCATTCTTTTTTTCCAACAAAACATAAAACCTCATCAATCAGGAATCATATCAAAAGCATGCCTGCATTCAACTGTGCAAAGGATGAATGATAGTTAACAAATGAAGGTATACATACATACTGGCAAAATACAAAGTTATGTTTTGAGAAGAAAAAAAAAGAATTGAGAGGTCCACTAAAAAGCATGCTTGTATACTGTGAACCACTCAAAGGATTCTTTGAATAAGGAAATATCGTCGGTTGAGAATGATAAGGGTGTTAAGTGACCACAAAACCCATAGTGTTCGAGTAGACTTAAAGCTCTTCTCATTCTCAACAGATGATATGTACACATTATGAGAATGGGTTTAGGTAAAGGTTAATTGATAATCATAAGAGATACCAAAAAGAGATACATTTACATTGAATTTAAAAGTTGCATGAAAAAAAGGTTGAAATGATATCTATCCCAAAACCTGTCTGATATCTTTGTATTCTGTCATTCATGATATCATGGTTTTGTGGACAACATTTTGCAGAACATGTCATATGTTGCAACAGCAATTGAAAATCATCAAACCTACTCAGATTTCTTGCAGAAACTGACATCCTTATGTTTCACCAAAGCCAGAGAATCTTACAGACACTATTCATACTGAATTCAAATTGTTTGTGATATAAAAAGAAATTAATGTGTAATGTAGATTGACAAAATCAGAGGAAATTCACTTTTTCCTATGAATTATTTATCTGTTCTATTGCTTTTTTAACATGGCATCATACATGTATCATATCATTATAGTACGCTGTAACTATTTCTATGAGTCATGTGACAGGATTTGTGTGTATGTACATCCACACAAGACAAAATGCCCAAATTACAATTGTCACTGTTGCTATTTGCTATATTATCTGTAAATATTGCACAAACCACACAAAGAGACCAAGAAATTAGTCTTACCTATTAAAAGTAATCACTCAGGTGTGACAGATTAGGATGACCAAAAAAAAAAAAAAAAAAAAAATGAGAGCTTGAGGAAATATGGCAAAAAATAGTACTGTACTCATGATCAATCGCAAAAATAAAATGTTCTCTTTGAAAATGCCATACTTCATTTACACATTGAACACGATGTATTAGATAAATAAAGACTGATGTGTTAAGATGTCTGTATCAATGTACACATTATTGGTTTTAACCATAAATAATATCAATCATTGGATAGCTTTGCTACTTTCTGTGGGATCTTATAAATCATGTAATTGACTAAATGTTATCTCTGCAAGGACAAGCCACATTGTTTGATCGTGGACTAAAGATATCTTTGTCACCTGTACTTTAAACCAAGCAGCCAACCTGTATTGATAGATTTGTACAATGTTATGACCCCTGATATTTCACTACTGCTGCCTGTGTGCTTGTAGTGCACAATGCTTTGGTACATGTAGACTTTAAATACTTGTACAGTAATTCAACTTCCAGTAGTTGTGACACAGAGGAATGATAAACACATTCTCTGTTCTAAGTACACACACACACACATACAACACACATTCTCTTAAGATGTTTCAAAAAGGGATATGATAGTCTGCTCAAGGTTACCAGGCATATTCAATTACTTGTTTCTGGAAGAAGAAAAAAAGTTATATATATATATATATATATATGTGTGTGTGTGTGTGTGTGTGTGTGTGTGTGTGACGGAAGGAAAACTTGCAGTATAGACGTTGCAGTGATGTTCAGTCTTGCCTTTATTCCCCAAGCTTTCGGCTGTTTCACCAGCCTTTCTCAAGGGCTTGATGAGACATAAACATAAAAGCAAAATAGCAACCAATCTGCATGCATTTGAACAGAAATAGAAATAGTAATAACAAGAAGCCAATCAAATGGAATGTAGACAGTAACACCAATTTGCGTACATTTCAACAGAATAATGCAAACAACAAAACAAAAACAAAAACAAGGCAAAAGAAAATCGAACAAACATGGACAGCAATATTGTACATTCTCTCCAACAAAAAGGCAGTATTATCACATACACTTGCAGTGAAAAAAATGAAATTGTAGTAGTAGTTTATTATAGGTAATAGCAGCAGTAATGCATAAACCAACATAAATTAAAGCACATTAGTTACATACCTTTTAAGGCGTGGGGATTTGCTTTTGATTTGCATGCAAATTGGTTGCTATTTTGCTTTTATGTTTATGTCTCATCAAGCCCTTGAGAAAGGCTGGTGAAACAGCTGAAAGCTTGGGGAATAAAGGCAAGACTGAACATCACTGCAACGTCTATACTGCAAGTTTTCCTTCCG
Organism: Diadema antillarum; assembly: GCF_040938485.1. Taxonomy (NCBI): domain Eukaryota; kingdom Metazoa; phylum Echinodermata; class Echinoidea; order Diadematoida; family Diadematidae; genus Diadema; species Diadema antillarum. The sequence goes on along the minus strand of NW_027272180.1, from coordinate 282,091 downwards.
TCACACATATACCAATGATGCAGTACCCACCACGTACGAGGCCAAGCCCGCTTCACGTTATAGGATATATACTTTGTTCCAATAAGTTGACTTACTGAAATTGAAAACTATTAAAACTATCTAAATTCAGTTAAAGGACAAGTTCACCTTCATAAACATAAGGATTGAGAAAATGCAACAATATTAGTAGAACACATCAGTGAAAGTTTGAGGAAAATTGGACATTCGATGCAAAAGTTATGAATTTTTTTAATTTTTGTGTTGGAACCGCTGGATGAGGAGACTACTACAGCTTGTGAGTCATATGCGTACAACAGTATAAAGAAAATATAAAAGAAAATTCAACATATTTTCACTTTTTTCGCATAATAAAAGAGCAATTGACTTGCCTCTTTCTAAGGGCAGGGGGAATAATATTACCCATAACATGTATCGGTAACGAGTCAGGGGAATGTGTACTTTTTTTCAAAAGATGGAATTTTGTGAAATTCTCTTTATATTTTCCTTATATTGTTGTACGCATGTGACATCTAAGTTATTCATACACTGCAGTAGTCTTCTCATCCAGCGGGTACTGCACAAAAACTTCAAAAAATCATAACTTTTGAACGGATTGTCTGATTTTCCTCAAACTTTCAATGATGTGTTCTACTAATATTGCTACATTCTCTCAATCCTTATGTTTATGAAGGTGAACTTGTCCTTTAAGTATTTAACAAATTAGGCTTCGTGGAGTGTATACAGGTGCGTACACAACAATCAAAGATATGTGTAAACATTTTTGAATTTCTGTATTTGAATAGTGTGAAGTGCTATTTGCCTAGATACAGGTCCTAAATATGCAGAACAGGCAGGTGCAATTAAGGTGCCACCAGGGCCTTTAAGAATGTGCCTTTTCATTTGTTTTATTGCTCTGAACAAATGGGCATACAAAGGTATGCCCAGTGTGAAATGTATCCCTGGTTGCCTGGAGTGAAACACTATAATATCCCCAATTGAAGTTGTTTACAAGAGCACACACTCACAAATTTATGCATATCCTGAGTGTACAGTGTGGTATCCTTATGACAAGGCCTTGTTTAATACAATGTACTGTGATTTTAAATCTGACAGTTTGGCTCGGCTGGAATGAAATTATCGCAAGACCCCTGGTGAAAGCTTGGGTGAACAAAGTCAGCTGGTAGGCCTTTTCAATATTGGTTTTGATTTCTTATCATAACCATTGTTTCCAGTGCAAATTCCCTACCAAAATGGGAGTGGCCAGTCAGCGAGTTTATCGTTCACGTGACATCAGCCTACATTTGGTGTGCAGATTTTATGCAAATAGTGACAAAGTACATTCTGTACCACTAATCTATGATTCCAACTGGCCAATCAATGCACAGCTGGTAGATTACCACACTAGATACATGTATGTACTGTATGGCTTGTATGTTACATCAATGTATCGGTATGTGGTTTAGCAAGGTGAGGCAAATCCCAAGTTTGAAAATGCCGAGTGGCTGCCTGCTTGGGTGCGCTCTCACCCCTTTCCTTGCAGGTGAACTAGACTCAAATAAGTCGTGTCACGATGTAGAATATAAACCTATGCCATGAGGTCTGACAAAAGGCTAACATTGTGGAAGATAAGCAAGCTATAGTAGGTCTTTGATCACGCTGTCGTCAGTACAGTTTAATATAACTCTGTTTAGGTGTTCTAAAACAGAGTGCAAAGTCTGTCAAGAGTGAATGTCAAGTAACCTAGGCCTCTCGAATGACTGTGACTTTATGGCCATGCCTGGCAGCAACCCATTGAAAATCTGATAGATAATGATATTATATTTCTTTTGCTGCCATTTTGTAGCACACTTACAATGTAATACATAATGGCATTTCACTTTTCAAATATTAGCTGCATTCACATACAAAATAGTGGGATAATAACTCCATACCTAACCCTAATCTTTACTCTAACCTTATCACTAACCAGTAAGGGGGGGGGGGGGGGGGGGGGTAATTGCCCTGATAGCATCGCAACACATGTCTTGAGATTTTCTGCAAGCATTCACATGGACAAATAGTGGGATAATGATTGCGATCCAAATTAGAGATTTTTTGCAAGCCCTCTGTACTTGCTTGTCACAGTGGTGTGGTGCACACGCTGGTGTGATGTGTGCTTTAAATGATGGGATATGAAATTTTGAGATTATTTGGTCCAGCCTTCACACAGTCATGACGAGGTGAAATTTTCAGAGATAAGCGGAAGATTTCTTGGGATTGCATCATGATGCTGATAGCAATAATTGGTGGGATTTTTGTGTCCACACAGGCAAAAATCTTGAGATTATGATTGTGATGCAAATCTCAAGATTTTTATTTCGCTAATTAGCGTGCCGTGTGAATCCCACTGAACATTGTCAGTGTTGTGATATAACCTTGAGACAAATGTGATGTCTATGTTTGTCCAAAGTTTGATTGTGCATTCCATCAAAATCTTATTTGATACAATGTACTGAATTTAGTGTGACTGATGTTAGTAGAGTACTGTAAATCTGGAAATTCATGAAAAAGTAAAATTACATGTATTCCGAATGTAATATACATTTAGTACCTGTGTTTAAAATTTCCAGATTTGTATTCGGTGTGCATACCAGGTAGTATGACATTGATCATACTCCATGCGAGTCAGTTACAAAGCTTGCACCACTCATACAAGTGTATGTGTAACTCATTGTACATGAAGCAAGCAAGCATTATGAATGATTATAGAGCCAATCGAGAGAATCCTGCAATCTCGTTGGTCAAGAGCCATGTGTCAATTTTTACTGGCAGCACGCTTTAAAGATCATTGGCGATAGATGTAGTAAACATGTTGCACGTACTTGTATCAAAGAATTCGCGAAGAGATGGCTTGCCGTTCATACAGTGATAACAAGGAGCCCGTGAGCGCAATTGACAAGAGATGGCCAGCCATGCATCAGTACCATGCATCAGTAATTGCTGATGCACGGTTTCCATCTATGGCAAGCCAAAAAGAAAGACTTGCATGTTGTCAGAAATATGAAAAAAACAATTAATTTCTGGCAAAATTTGTCACCGTTCGATAAAACAAATGATGTACATGTGTCTTTTTGTGCATCAGATGGAATTGTGTGCATGCGGTAACTATGGAATTTAGCCTAAACCCATGAGGCGAAACTCAGCTTCGCCTCGTGGGTTAAGCATTCCGTAGTTACATGTACCTTATGCACACAATTCCTACTGACGAACTGAGACCCGTGCATCATTTGTATACTGTAGTGATTCACTGTAAGAAATGCATGCTGTAGGGGACAGTCTGGAAGAGGATACAAAAAAAGAAGAGATGATTAATGTTTGCCACCACAATTTACACATGTTTTCCACTTTATCTTCAAGAGTGCCCATTTAGTGTAGGGTATCAATTTGGGAAGATTCACCATCAAAAGAATGGGAAAAATTATTGAGGAGGAGGCAAACTATAATTCATTCCATTGTTAAAACCTCCATGTATCTTCACAATGGCATCTCATGTCAGGGCTTGCTTCAGTTGAATTATAATTCTGTGTGTAGCCAAAGGCAAGAGAGCACATACAGGACAGCTTTGTGAGTTATTTTTTTTTGTGTGTGTCATCAATACTGCACTGTGTGCATTACTTTACAAATTTTTGGAGCTTTCTGTAGAACATGGACTTTTTTCCATCAGCAGCAGCAGCATTTAATCTATTCATACAAAAAGTTTCTTTCATGCAAGGGATTAACTTTCTCACACTGTGCCAGACATGATGCTATAACAAAGTCAAAAGGACAAATGTGAAATGTGACATTGTGAAGGTTTGGGAAATTATGGTAATCATCATTAGTCAAGGATTCTTGGCAAGACTGAATTAACATTCAGTTCTTGTTTGGAATTGAATGAGATGCCAACAATACTTCAAATTACAAACAGGCAATAAATGCCATCTCATGAGTTAAGCTTACAAGTGGTTGAATATTTTCACTGTTTTCTTGCCATGTGTATATACCAGTATATGATAGTCACTGCCTATCACTGTGGCACTCCTGACATGTAATCTCTGTGATGGACTAACCAAGGTTTGGTTGATAGTTAATGACTTGGTCTGTGTAATACCACCTTATTTATAACAATTTATTGCATCTTTGAACAGATATGTGCTGATCACAGGATGTGACAGTGGGTTTGGCAACCTCCTGGCCAAGCAGCTAGAGTCACTAGGTGTCTTTGTCTTCGCTGGGTGCTTGACAGCCAAGGGAGCAGAGCAGCTTGATGCTGAGACCACAGAACGTACCAAGGTGCTGGTGCTTGATGTCACCAAACATGAACATGTGGAAGCAGCTTTAGAAGAAGTGAAGAAAACAATACCCAGTGATAGAGGTAAGGCCAGCTGTTTAAATGCGGTATATTTCACAAGGTTTTATTTTTGCGAATTATACACAAATTTAAAGACATGCGAGAATATTAAGTCTTATCCCTATCATGAATGTCACATGCACGCATGCATTACTTCATTATACTGTACTCCACGGATCACAAACTAAACCACTCTCAAAGTTGTTGGGAAGTCCTGATTTGCAAAAAATTAGACTCGCTAAATATATGAGGTATACATACAGTATTAATGTACCAATGTGTGAGACGTTTGGCTGAGGGATTTAGCATATAGTTTTTTTTTTCCATACCCTCAGGTTGAGTGGACATTGTAAACTACAGAGATACAGTTAGAATAGATTGAAAGAGGTAAAGAATACAAAGTATGTTGTCCCAAAAAGTAATCTTGTTTCTAAATCTCCCCAAACCTTACCAGATTTCATCTCAAAGTTACATAAATGTGCTGAAGTAGATGTAGGTTATGCTTGAAGTCAGTGCAAAAGCATCCCTTCTGTTTTCTAATGACCAAATATCATCTGTGAAGGCATGATCGTTTAGTCACTGTACATACAACGTATGATTTAGATGTCAAATGCTCGAACTTATTGTAGAAACCTATTTAAAGCTGCAATCAGCCGATTGTGATCAGAATCTCCAGAAATGTGTGTGAAATACAATAAAAGTTCCCATAGGTAGTAGTAGTAGTAGTAGTAGTAGTATTGTAACAGAAACCAAGTTGCAAAGTTTAGATGTACAATGTACCTGTATTTTGTATGAAATATTGTGGAAAGCATGAAAATGTTTCCCTGTTTGCCATTTAAAGCTCAGCTTTTAAACTCTTTCTGTCAACTTATAGGAAAAAAGAAGAAAATTACAGGCACTACATATTTAGTGGTTTCCTATATTTTTAGATACAACAATATCAATTTGGCAGACTGACGTAGGAATTGAATACATTAAGAGTTGGTCGATATTGTCGGCAAAATAATGTCCTCATAAGCTTTGTATGGTCATTTGATATCTGTTGTAAAAATGGAATAAAAGTTAGTAGCAATTTGTCAGCAGTGTGTTGTTTCACTGCCAGAGCATGAAATGTCTACTTGCTTTGTAGATTAGTTGAACCTGGAATAATGCAGGATTAGGATGGAATTTTTTATTGCACTTGAATTGAAAACATGCCATGTTACTCCGTTTGCCGCCCCACTTCATACAATAACAAGCATATGGTGATATAAAACGCATTTGTTACGCTTGGCAAGGTTACAAGTGATCGTGATTCATGACATGTGTCTTTGTATTCTCAGAGAAGTCTGGCTGAGCATTTATGTCAAGGCACAGAGTTAATCATCAATAACCACTGTCAAGTGGTGTCTAGATGATACAAACAGCATTTACAGACAGTGAGGAAAATTATTTCAATTAAAAAAAAAAGTTTTATACCCCATTGTGATGCCAGATGCTGTTTGCAATGAAAGTTGGAGTTAGGAACTGGAGAAAAAACAAAACAACAACTACCTGGTATGTAAATGGTGACTAGATGAAGTTTGTATTCAGTGTTCTTCATAACACAGCAACCAAAAAATAAAGCTGTTAACCACATTCAGTCGTAGAAATGGCTCTGTTGCCCTTATGAGAGGTATTTTGGGCAAAATGCCAGAATAAGAAGAGTGGGACCAGTACCTATTTGTCACTACTTTGTATGAATTACCATTAATCTTTAACATATTAGCTGTCAGGTATCGTGAGGGGGAGGTAAACTTTATAAGGAAAGACCAGCAAGCTTCAGTGTTCTGTCCTTTGGTCCCTGTCAACAGTAAAGCCACTTTGAATGAATATTTATCGGTGTATTCATGTTTACAGAATATTTGCTTCCACAACGGCTTCACATAAGCCCAGTCATACTAGAGCATATTGAGCCAACAAATGCCAGACAAAATTGAACATTTCAAAATATGTTGTCCTTTACCAAAACTAGAATAGTTCATAACTTGTTTAACATTCTTTGTATTCATAAGTTATTTGTAAAAACTTGCAGAGATTTTTTATTTTGAACACGCATATCCAGTGGTGAATCCAGAGGGGGGCGCACTGGGCGCGTGCTCCCTCTTTATTTTTGGCTAAAACAATAAAAAGAAAAAGAAAAAAATGGGGGGGGATGCATGCGCCCCCCCCCCCTTTAATTTTGCGAAGGCGCGCCTCCCCTTTACGGAATTACTTGATCCGCCGCTGATATCTCTGCGAATCCCTGTGAATAGGTAATGAATACATAGAAAGTCAAACAAGTTAAAAACTATTTTTGTATCAGCAATGGATGCAAATTATGTATCTTGAAATTTCCAAATTTGTTGGGCTTTGTTGGCTTGATACGCTCTAGTGTGACGGGGCCTCTGTAGAGGATAGCTGGTTGCACAGTTGTGATGATCATATTGGATTTGCAGGTGAATTGAATTGAATTATAAACAGTCAATCAGTCAGCTAACTATTTTGCCAAACACACAATTATCCATTCTTATGCCAGGTCTATGGGGTCTGGTGAACAATGCTGGCATCTCAATAGCCTGTGGTCTACAGGAATGGCACACGAGGGAGGACTACCGCAAGGTGCTGGACGTAAACACCCTTGGCATGATGGACATGACCCTGACCTTCCTGCCACTGGTCAGGAGAGCCAAAGGACGCATCGTGAACATGGCCAGCACAGAGGGACGCTTTGCCATGCCCAGTGGAGCCTACGCCGTCTCCAAGTTTGGTGTTGAGGCATACTCAGACTCAGTCAGGTATTCCTGATTAAAGGTTGTAATGCCCCCATCTCCGCTCATCTGCATGAAAGACACACACACACTAAAAGCACAAACCACCCAATACTTATGTTGACTGGTATCTTCTTCCAGGAACCATTTCTAATGAGGTCAGCTGAGGGAAACTTAAAAATTCTCTCAAATGGAAAGAAAACTATGATATTCTTTCAAAAGGACAACTGCCACAAAGAAGTGGTTTTGTATTATACCTGTAGCAGGTATGCTTACATGCTTCATTGTATAAACTGTAAGTGTGTTTTTTATGGCAAGAAGGTTGTTTGATTAGTTGCAGATGCACAGCTTTTTAATAGGAGACAACAATTTTTGCATATCTTGGATTTAAGAGTCATCCTTTGCCTCACACAACTTAATTGATATCTTCATGCTTTACATCTTCACGTATTTCTTGCCATGAGGTGAATGACATATATGCTTCAACTCGACCATACTTCCACTCTCACTTTCAGAGATAAGCACCATCACTTGATGTTGACACGTAATGTAAGGCTTGAATATCGATAATAACAATTTCTCTGCATTGCCAGAAGATTACTTGCTGCAAGCCTGGAGAAAATGTTGAGAAATTGAACTTGAATGATCCAAGTGTATTTTCCTTATTTATTAGCCCTTGACCTGCTTGAAGCCTTCTCTCATAAAAATGTGAGACTTGTCGTAGGCAGTGTGGGATGGTTATGTGCAAGTGTGGGGTGTGGTGTATAAATCAAGGTTGTATTACATTGCTTGATATGTATGATTAGTGTTTCTCCCCATTCTGTAATGATTGTAGAAAAGCAAACACATAGTCAAACGGTCAAAGTCAATGTAAACTTTTCAAATTTTCTGCTTCCTTTGTTAAGTAGAAGCTGGCTTGAAACTCCTAGAAAATTGTAGGATGCTATTTAAGAGTTGAACCAACCTGGAGTACAAAAGTTTGGATGGAAAATGAAGCATAATGACACTGTACCAAGAGGAAGAATATTCCAAGGACAATGTGAGACAGGTTTTTCTCCATGTTACTTGTCAATGCAGGAGAGAGGCCAAGATGTTCCATTACGGCATCAGTGTTTCCATCATAGAGCCAGGCTTCTTTAGAACCAGGATATCTAGCAAGACCAACTTCACCAAGAACCTTGACATATCCTGGAACAGGCTGAAGCCAGAGATGCAATCAGAGTACCTGGAAGAGGGATATCAAAGGCGTAAGTTGAAAGCAAGAAAGGAAATCATTCATTGTCAGATTAAGGTTCTGCTCTGCAGCAGTTCATAGTTTTTGTTTGTTTTGCTCTGTTTTGTTTGTTTCTTTGTAGGGGGGGGCAGGAGAGTTACAAATTCTTACCAAAAATCAGCCAACATGTGAGTTATTCAGCTTTGTACTTGTCGTCTAACATCAGTTTTAAACAAAACAAAAGAAAGAACAAGAAAAAACAAATCAGTAGATTGTGGCTTTTATGCTGCTAGCATATGTTTAAACTTTCTTGTGTTCCTTCTGAGTTTTTCTGTGAAAATGGCATAGTCTGCATTGTTTTATTTTGTTAGATTTACTTTAGTAAGTCCTTCAAAAATGTCTCATGCTTTAGTATTTTTGATATTCCTGTGTGAAAAATCCTCGTCTTCCTGTCTGTAAAACCATCCAGCACAAGCTTAGAGTTTGCTTGTGTAGAACCAGACTGTAATCCAGAAATTGTTGCCTGCATGAAACTTTTGAGAATTTCACAAGGATTCATGGAAGATTCATGGAAGTAAGATTCATGCAAAAGTTTTTTGTCTACACAATGCATTGAATGCCAGTACGATGCTGTACACTTTCAAGTAAATTTGTGCTGCTGCTGTAACAGACCTTCCGCCATGACTAATATGATTTTGCATTTCCAAACTATGCTTGTTTAGTAGTGCCCAGGAGGTACACCTCTTTAGTAGCACTCACTTTTTGTGTGTTTTATATCAACCAGCCTTCATGTTCAACTACTGGTAATCCCCATATTACTAGTACACGTACTATGCTAATTATTCTTTCATGGTTGGCCATTCACAAAAGTTTCATGCCGCAAAAAAGGCTGCTGGCTCCAATTCACAAATGTTGCATGCCACAAATGTTTCTGGTTTGACAGTATGGAGAGAATACTAGGTAGTCTTTGATGAGAGAATACGAGGTAGTCTTTGATGAGATTAGCGCAGCAAGCTGATTTGAACTCTTTTTATTTTATCATTACTCTTTTATTTGTGTTTGTGGTCCCAGTTGATGCTTCTATTGTCTATTCATAGTATGGAGTCTTGTCCGTGCCTTTTGTAAACAAACAAAGTCTTTTGTAAACAAAGGCTTCGCGATGGCATAAGAAACACTACACCAGTCGTTGTACCTTCAGATATTATAGTCCATGGGCCAAGACCTGAAAAATGGGTTATGGGTACCACCTGAGGTGGCAAAACCTTTTTGGTGTCATTTTGTTTGTCGGGCATAGATATGCTTAAATCAAGCTATGATAGCATTTCCAAATGAGTAGCTTAGTCATAATAAATGAATTTTTAACCAATTTGGTCTCGTTTTTATATCCCTATACTTCTAAATCGAAACTAACCGCTATACAAAGAAGAGCACTGTCTTCTGTATGTCCACAGGTGTTCTGTTGTAAACGCGGTGCTCTTAGTCTTTATTCAAGGCAGCGAAGGGAATATCCAAAGGGTTATGATGTCCACAGCTGTCACACGGTGCGCTTAGTCTTTATCTAGAACAATGTACCGTTATCATATCTAAAGTTCCTAATAAAAGGGATTATCTATACTGCTTTTATAAAACCCTCTAAACAAATACATCAGTTTTAAACAAAAATCACTCTGTTCATTTACAATATTATTTATTATAATGTATTGTAGTGCACCGGTACATTGTTTTTGCATTATCTTTCATTGTTGGATAGAAATAAAGCGACATTGGCGTGGTATTAGCGTTTTCACCGTAGCGTTTTCACCAGAAAATGATAAATAATTGAAAAATACGGTAAAATTCACGAGGAATTGCCTTTTTTTGGGGGGGTTGTTGTTTTTAGATAAAGGGATATACACTGTATCATAAGCTTTGGATATTCCCTTCGCCGTCTTGAATAAAGACTAAGCGCTCCGCGTTTACAACAGAACACCTGTGAACATACAGAAGACAGTGCTCTTCTTTGTATAGCGGTTAGTCTCGATTCAAAAGTATAGGGATATAACAACGAGACCAAATTGGTTGAAAATTCATTTATTATGACTAAGCTACTCATTTTGAAATGCTATCATCGCTTGATAAGCATATCTATGCCTGACAAACAAAATGACACCAAAAAGGTTTTGCCACCTCAGGTGGTACCAATATCTGGCCTGGCCCATGGACTATTATACACTGTAATTGTGGTATTAGGCATTTGATAACTTAGAGACGTTTTCATAAATAGTAATAATAATGATAACTAGAAAAGCACTCTGAGAGCGCAGACCTCCGCCAAGCAGCTACTTTCCACCGATGATCTTGCTCTTCCCAAAGAGATTTATCTCCTCTTCACCACTGGGGAAAAGTTCTTTGGGCTCTTTACTTCCATAGATATCAGTGATTTACACCCATTGGTATGCATGCTGAAAAAATTGCAATGTAGAAGCCTTTGTTACGTCATAAACCCTCAGCTCTGCGGCACGCCTCGCCCCAGCAGAAACTAGAGCACGCACTATAGTGCGCGCATGCAAACCTCAAATACGCGCAGCCTGAACTCCCAAGTTCATTGACCCTACCTGCCAAAATATCAAAAATCCTTCATTAATTTCCCAAAAATTATCGGATCACTACCTAAATTTAACCATCTGTTACTTGTATCATTCTATACCTTTCTTGCAAGTTTCATCCAAATCCGTTCACTACTTTTTGAGTTATTTTGCACACAGACAAACTAACGAACAAACAAACAAACGGTAATGAAAACTAAACCTCCTCCCTTGGCGGAGGTAATAATACAGTGCTTATATAGCGCATATCACTACCGTAATGTCTCTATGTGCTTTAAAGGAGAGGGATGATTAAAGTTGTGTTTAGGCTGGTATATAGTGCTGAAAAGCATCCCCCGTATCACAAAGTGCCTTTCATATTGCTTTGTAAATAGCGTTATTAGAAACCTGCAACAATCACAGCAAAGCTCAAGACGTGTACTTTGCTCACAAAGTAGAAATTAAGCATATGAAATGTCTACAATCACTGTGCATTTCCAGTGTGCAAACTATCGTAGGACTGTACATGGACATTCGTCTGCAATTTGCATTCTGATATATCTGACACCATTGCACTCTTGATTGTATACACAGTACGTGCAAATGTCAGCAGCGTCCTGGACAACCACACATCAACAAAAATCCACCGAGTTACCGATGCCATGGAGCACGCCCTCTTCTCACGATGGCCCAAGACACGATATGCTGTAGGATGGGATGCTCGGTTGCTATGGATACCGCTCTCCTACTTTCCAGCTTTCATTGGAGACTGGGTGATAAGCTTAAATGGTTTTCAGATTCTGAAGAACAATCGATGAAAACAGTATTTGGCGGTGATACTGCTAAATGGGAACTACTTCTTGGAGCATTGTGGTGTACTGTTGTGTTATAGCTTCCAGAATTCTACGAAATGTGTAATCAGCACCTCTGCCATTCTATGCCGATGTTGTAGAAAAGATTGCCAGCTTCAGTGTAGTCCAGAAAAGTTCTTTTGATAGATTCATTGGCAAAAGCAGTTCATGCTGCAATATTTAAACATTATCACTCTGCAATCACATTTGATGTATTTCTCACTTTCACTATCACTTATACTCTTATGTGGATGCTTAGTATGATTAGTTCTACACAGCAAATGAGATATATCATCAATTTTCCTTTTCTGGACCTCTGGTTTGAAGCATTCATAGATAGTTAACAGACAAGCAATGCAACGAGTAACTAAACTGAAATGCCATAATCGTGTAGTGGCACAGACAAAACTGGACGTGCCCTTTGTATTCCCAGGTCTGTATTCATTCTTCTTCTTTTTTTTTTTAAACTAAGCGTAATGACAGTTAAGAGGTTATTATATTATTGATTTGGGTAAAATAAAACACAAATATCATAGAAATTGTATATATAAACATCTATTTTGTATTTGTATTTTTAGGTAGCACTGCCACCATTTATGAACAAGAACAGTTTAATACATTTTGTTGTTTATATGGATTGACTACTTTAAGACATACTGGTGAACTTACTATGAATGTTACACTTACAGCTATGACTTCCTAATGATTGTTACTCAGCAACTGTGAATGTTTATCATGTATACTTTTATGACTTGTGATATTATGCTTTGTTGTCAATGACATTAGCAAATTAAGTCGATACAGTTGGGTCTTCGAATAGTTTGGTGAATATATGGATAATCAGGATATTGATTCATATACCTCTTTGTTCAGAGATTTCTAAGGATTCGTATTCATTTTTACTGGTAATTCTATGTGTTTGTGTCAAAAAATCATCTGTTTCTTTTGACTTCACTGTTTCTTAGTTCAGTAATGATGGTATGAATGTACTGCTGTTAAGCAATTGCAATTAAATCCTCTTAAGAGGAATAATTGCAATTTCATGAGGGTAAATTACAGATGTCACCGACTTGCAATTATTTGAAAATACTGCCCTAGGGCAAGTTATGTTATAGTGTAAGAAAAGAAGGATGTTTATACACTGTCATTCACTAATGACTATGTTCATAGCAAAACTCATATCAGATTGCAGATTCTTGACTTCTCATCCAGCCAATATTCTGTTGCATGACATTCCTATCTGTGAATATTACTTCAGATTTTGCTTTTGTAATCCCCACAAGAACTACAGGTCAGAATCTGTCTCTGTTTTGCTGCAAATACCTGAAAATGATGTGATAGGCTCTGTGATTTTAGATTCTGTTAACATGTGTTGTTAGTTGGGGGGGGGGGGGGGGGTGGAGGGCTATGTACTGTAAAAGTGGAAAATATTTTTGCTTGCCATATGTTCCAGTAGTTGATGTTGAGTCAGCAGAATTGAAAACACGCGAAACTCATCTTACCCGGCCAAGCGCGAAAAATTAGTTGCGCAAAAATATCTACTTTTACAGTATGTGTTTGTATACATGATAGAATTGAGGAGACGTACTCCTCTAGTGGTTTGTACAATGTACAGGTCCAGGGGGGTGTTTCATAAAGCTGTTCGTAAAGTTACGAACGACTTACGAACGAATGATGATTAGTTTCTGTGCTGAATTATTGAAATTCTGATAAGTATAGCACATCAGAACTGATCATCAGTCATTTATAAGCTGTTCGTAACTCTACAAACAGCTTTATGAAACAGGGCCCTGACATTGTGGCCATGACACTGTCCATCTGGTTTTCAAGGAGGAAACTGGCTAGATGTTTGTTGCTAGTGGTTTTCTTTACACAGATTGATTCAACGGCACCAATACTGAGGTACAATTCTTAAACGGAGCAATCCTGACTGGGTGCCAAACAGCAGATTTGGATATTCCATGATGATTAAAGACAGTATCCATTGATGGGCAGCCTAAAAAGTTCAGGCTGATGGTGGGTTTTGGTTTGTTTGTTTTTTGTTTTTTTTTGGGGGGGGGGTGGGGGGAGTGTTGATTTTGTCAAGACTTGATTGAGCCTAGGGTGCATATTACTGCACACATTTTGAGCTTTTTTGTTTTACTTATTTATTTATTTATTTATTTGTTTATTGATTTATGTATTTATTTATTGATTAATTAATTAATTAATTTATTTATTTATTCATTCATTCATTTATTCATTTTCGTTTTTTTTTTATTTTACCTCATTTTTTTATTCATTTGTGGGTTTTCTTCTTCTTCTTCTTCTTCTTCTTCTTCTTCTTCTTCTTCTTCTTCTTCTTCTTCTTTTTTTTTTTTTTTGGGGGGGGGGAGGTAAAATATACAAGAGGAGCAGTAACCAGGACTGTTGTTTTTATCTTCTCTGGGGTGGTTGATGGTGCTAGTGTAGCCTGAAATCATTTGCTGATAGTTTCCTCTAATGGTAAAGACAAGTGTTTCAAAATTAAGCTGTGTACTGCTCCTCATCTCCAATCATTTCTGTACCTGTAGAATAGCCTGCAAAGTACTTTTCTTTGTAATTTGTTCCTTGCTTTTGACTTGACATGCATAACTACATGCATTATAGGTATCAAATGGTTAAATAGATCTTGCATAGATTATCTATTAATCTTTCATTCTTCTTTCTTTCTTTTTTTATAACCATCGGTGAGTTAAGTTGTGGTCTTTCATTCCACATTACATAGGGTTATGTGTGAGATAGGTGTATGACAGTACTATGCAATGCTTGTTCCAAGTTCTAGCTTCAAAAGTTATGCACTTACGA